>NW_027185777.1:219657-239868 GCF_028583685.1 Petaurus breviceps papuanus | reverse complement strand
TCTCTCTCTCTCTCTCTCTCTCTCTCTCTCTCTCTCTGTCTGTCTGTCTCTCTCTCTCTGTCTCTCTCTCTCTCTCTTCCTCTCTCTCTCTATATTTATATATATCCATCCATCTTTCCATATATCATCTATCTACTATCTATTCATCTATATACATATCTACCTATCCATCTATTTATCATCTATCTATCTATCACTTATCTATCATCTATCCATCCATCTATACATGTATCTCCCTATCCATCTATTTATAATCTATTACCTATCTATCCACCTATACATCTCTCTCTCTATGTATCTATCATCTCCAGTAAACTCTCCATAAGCAGGGCCAGGCTTCAGGGACTAATGTATAGCTCCTGGGAATTCAAGTGTCCAAAGATATTCCCAATCTGTGTAGACAAGAAAGGGTGTGTCCAGACCAGCTCCCTAAGATGTTGGAACAGATGACACTGGAAAAATGGAAGCAACAGGGATGGTGGAGAAGTAGCTGAAAGCAGTAGAGAGTGGAACAGGAGCAGCACCAGTTCTGCAGGGAGAAATGATGATAGTGGAAGAGAAATACAGATTTTTCTGATTGGTTCTATTGCACTTCCAAGAGGCTGAAGCTCTGCCCTCATTCAGTTGCCTTGCAGTGAATATGGAGAAATGAAATTGTCCTTATGCCTTTCCCCACTTTGTCTGGGGTCAGCCAGAGTCCATTTTTCAGCTTGGTTATACACACATACACACATATCTCTCCTTATTCTGCTATCAATTGTTTGTTAGCTGACCTGGCTTTACTTCTCATAAACATCTGTGGTTGACCTAGAGCTGGGTATTTCCCTGTGTGCTTCTGTATACGATTGTAGTATTTGGGTTGGGGAAATGGCTCTGATGGGTTTCTCTTATAAACTAGAACTCTCCAGCTCTGACTAGGGGGTTAACATATCCCCCCTGACACATCTCAAAACCAACATGTCCAAAGCATAACTCATTTTCTTTTCCACCAGAGTCATCCATCTTCTGAACTTCCCTATTACTTGCAGAGGGCACTACCTTTTTTCCAGTTGCCAAGGTTCAGACTCTGGATAATCCTTCACCTCTCACTCTTAGTCAACCAACATAGATAGCCTTTTAGTCAACAAATCTTGTCATGCCCCCCCCCACCCCTCTCTGTCTCTCTGTCTCTGTCTCTCTCTGTCTCTCTGTCTGTCTCTGTCTCTCTGTCTCCAACACCTCTCACATAAATCTGCTCCTTTCTACGCGTACAGTCATCGCCTTAGTTTGGGTCCTTATTATCTGTCTCCTGAACCATTGGAATACTTTCCTAATTGGTCTCCCTTCCTCACCTCTATCTACTCCAATCCATCCTCCATACAGTTCAGATAATTTTATTCCCTGCTCCATAAACTCTAGTGACTCACTAGAATCTGATATCACACCCTCTGTTTAGCATTTATATCTCTTCACACCTTTCCTGTGTTGTTACACCTTCCTCCCCTTCTCTTACTCTGCAGTCAAGCTTGATTTCCCTGCTGGCTACTCCTCATAGTCCATCTTCCATCTCTGTGATTTTTGTCCTAGCTGGCCCCCATACCGACAGTGGCCACCCTTCTCACCCCTACTTCTCAGAATCCCAGGTTTCCTCAAAGCCTCAGCTCAAGAGCTACATTCTACACTTGCTTTCCTTGGTTCCCTTTTTTTCTCTCTGTCATGTGCCTTTCAATGTTTCCCTCTCTCCCATCCTCATGCTCCCTCCACTGAATTGCTATAAATGGATCTCCCTTGGCCATGGCTGAGATGATGATTAATTCTGTTCTGTTCTCTGTGCCTCTTAACTGATTCTCCCTCCCCACAATTACAGCTGCATCCCTGGTACCCTGTCTTGCCCAGCAGAACACAGCAGTGACTCTGGTTTTCAAAGAATTAACTTGAATCCAAAAATTTCCAGATTTTATTTCCTTCATATTCAAAGAAAACAGGTAAGCAAATGATTAAGAAAGCAAGGCTCCTAAACACAAAAGATTTACAAAGTATTCTTAATGGCCTACAAACATCCCCCAAATATCAAAACTGGTCTGTTTTAAGAAGACCTTCTTCTTTGCTATTCAAACAAATCTTATTATTTGCCAATAGAAACTTTTATTCTTTATCATTTTTTTTTACTATAGTGTTTCTTCCCCTCCTTAACCTCCTTCACACTTTATAAAACTTAAAAGTTGAAAATCACCTTTTACCCCCCAACATAATTTTTACTAGTAACCTAGTAAACATCATTAAACATATTGGGATGCAAATAAAATTTTGAAAAAATTAGTTATATGAAAAAAACATTAACTTCCATTTTCAGGTGTTTTTTAAAAGGAAAAAGTATATATTAAATGTAACAAAATCACCCTATTTGTTTCTATGTTCTCTTCTAAACTTTGATCTTTGCGCTAAACTCACTAAACATTTATTAATTGATTACTACTACATTCTAGGCACTATGCTAGGCAGGAGGGAAACAAAGATAATGAGTGAAAAATGGTCCCTGACCTCAAGGACCTTTGCAGTAAAATCATATTAGCAGAAATATGTGTTGTTTGATATTTACTAGCTAGGTACCTCCCCTTAATTAAAACGATGTAAAGTGAGATGCAGTTTTTTCAGTTCCGCTGTGGAGTTGGAGCCACCCTTGGTTTCCTCCTTTGTAAAATAAAGGAGTCATACTTAATGACCTTGAAGGTCTATTTTGGTCCTACATACTTTATTTTCTGATTCTTTTCCAATACTTTAATTTCTAATCTTCTACCCTACCCCTGTTCTCCCCTCTTTTTTTTTTCTGTCTTATACCACTCTTTTGCCCCTCCATATTCTCTTTCTATTTACTCCTGAATAAAGTCCAATCTTTGGGGGAAACAAGCTTAGTACGAAACCTGGGCTTGGGATAGTAACTGTTATCAGAGTTTTTCTGTGGCCATAGTCTGTTGTCTCTGCTGCTAGAGAGGCTGAGGCTAGTGGATCACCTGTATTTGGGAGTTCTGAGCTACAGTAGGGCTAAGGCTAATAAGATATTCACACTAAGTCTGATAGATGAGCCCCCAGGGGTGGACATCCTCCAGGTTGTCGATTGATATGCAAACTGGCCCAGATTGACAAAGCAGAAAAGGTTATAGTTCCTGTACCAATCAGTACTGGAATCAGGCTGAGTGGCCACCATACTTGTTGCTTGGGTGAGATAAGAAGATCCAATCTCAAAAAATAAAAATAAAATAAAATATTAAACAAAAACAATGTGTTGCTCCCATTTTTATGTCGCTATCAAAAAATTATCCAGGGACCTTTTTGGATGCATTCATTTTCTGTAATAAAGTTTATTAATCAGTTTTCCTCTCCCCACTCTACCCCCAATTCTAAGACACTGTGGCTTGGATTTGAATTCTGTTTGTCACCTACTGGCTTAAGGACCTTGAGGAAGTCATATCTCCTTTTTTGGGCCTCAGTTTCCTCTTCTGTAAAAAGTGGTATCACTAAATGAGATGTACAGTCCCTTCTAGCCACAAATCTACCGTGTTATGACCTAGCATCTGCATTTTCTATGCTTTCTCATTCTAAATCCTGTTGGATAGTTTGAGTTCTCTTGAATTAGTAAAATCACAGTCTTGTCCACTAGTCACTTTCGTTAGCTCCAACTCATCTAAAGGAGCTGACAATGACAAATGCATTGCCACCAAGAGTTACAATGATAGTCAGCCATCATCATGAAATTACAGTGGTCAGTGCAAGCATGAAACCATTGACTAAAGCTGTTGCCTAATAAGACACCACTCACTATATAAGGCAAATAAGACTGGGTCAGGTGACATCTGGGACAGATCCTCTCCAGAAGGAACGCAGGCAGGTTTAGAACAGACAGGGTCTTCTCAACTGTCTTCTCAAGGGTGGACCCACCCAGTGAAATCACAGATCCTTGGAATAGTGAAGGATGGGTGTCCAATAAGTAAAAAATGAAAGGCACCTGAAAAGATCTGCTATCTCTGGCAATCCAACTGGTAAATATTTACGTATTTCAACACCAACCTCTTCACAGTTTTGACTTCTGAAGGACTTCCTTTTTCCCCCTTCCTATTGTACCCCATTCAGCACTTTTTAAAAGTAGGTTTCCCATGGTGCAAATATAACATTTTCTCTGGGAAGCAAGGGGTTGGGTCCCTTTCACTGTTATTATTTAACAGCAACAGCGAAAAAAAAAAAAAGGATGTGTTCTCATTCTTCTAGGTCTAGTTTTGAATTAGATTCTACTCAGTGATTTCACAGTTCTGAACCAATTACTTTAAAAGGTCGGCAGGAGTGTCCTGGCAACATCTTCTATTCAACTAATTCAATTCAACAAAGATTTTATTGTGCCGAATAAATTGAACTTTGACAAGCAGTAATTAAACAATTGCTGTGTGATGGGCACTATACTAAGAACTTAACAGTATCACACCTCTACATTTATTCCAAAGAAAATCAGGTGTAATTCCTAGTTAACTTGGAGAGTCAAGAACCCTTGACAACCCCACCAAAGAACCCTTACCCCACCACACTCCCAGCCATAACTTCTTGATATTCACACATATATCAGATGTATAAAGGAAAAGGCTGGCTCTTAGTGGGTAATGAGAAATGGTTTATTGACAAGCATGATGGCAGGAAAAATGCATTGAGTTTAGTGTCCAGAGACCCAGCTTTGTGCCACAGTTCAGCTACCTCTGTTGCTGTATGGCCTTATAACCAATTCTGCTACTTTCTAGCCATGTGGCAATGAAACTCTCTGGGACTTAGTTACACTGTCTGTAACATGAGTCACTTGAAATAGTGGTTAGAATGCTGGACTGCAGTCAGGACAGACGGGTTCATATCCTATCTCTGACACTTATTAGTCCTAGAAGAACTAGGCTTTCTTTCTTTGAAAAGATCTCAGAGGGGTGGCTAGGTGGCACAGTGAATAAAGCACCGGCCCTGGAGTCAGGAGAACCTAAATTCAAATCCAGCCTTAGACACTTAACACTTACTAGCCGTGTGACCTTGGGCAAGTCACTCAACCCCAGTTGCCTGTCCTCCCCCCTCCAAAAAAGCATTAAAAAAAGAAAAAAAAAGATCTCAGAGGGGCAGCTAGGTGGTGAAGTAGATAGAGCACCTGGGAGGTGGAGTCAAGAGGGCCTGAGTTCAAATCTAGCCTCAGACACTTACTAGCTGTGTGACCCTAGGCAAGTCACTTAGCCTCCCAAAAAAAAGGTCTCAGACCTAGGTTAGAAGATCTAGATGAAAGTAGTATTAATAAATTAAGTAACTAGTCTTTATGGAACAATTATTCTGTCCCCAGAATTGAGCTGAGTACTGTAGGGGATGGACTTGTTTGCCCTCAGGAAATTATGTAACTTGGGAGGCCAAACCAACAAACAAGAAAGTACTTCACCAAGGGGCTATAGGAGCATTAAGTGCTCAGAAAAAGCAAAGATTGTCATGGACTGAAGTGGCCAAAAGATCACCATTTGGGCATAGAGGATTCAGATACTCAGAGGCAAGTAGGAAGGCCATTTTACGAATAGGATCAGCCAAGGTACAGAGGAACAGAAGTAGAAACGGACGTGGTTTATAGATGGTGCAATGAAGAGATGCATGATGCATGTGGGTGTGTTCGTAATAACTTACCTCAATATTTACCTATAGGTTTACTGGTGCAGTCTATGTGGTTTATCTCACCTGACCCTCAAAATCCTGCGTGTTAGACAGTAGAGTAGACAGTAGATAGGACAGCCCAGTTAGATAGGAGAGCTCTTATCACACCCATTTTATTGATGGAGCACTGGAGTTTTGGAGACTTTAAATGACCCACTCTTAATCACATAGCTCAAAAGCCTCCAAACTGAGATTCAGTCAGGACTTTCTGCCTTCAAGTAAGTCTAAGGCTCTACCTACTACACCACACTGCCCCACGGTATCTTAGAAGGTGATGGAAAATTAGTTTGGCTTATGAAATTGGGAACAGATTTTTTGGAGGACCTTGAGAGCTTGACGAAGGACTTTGGACTTCTTTCAGTAGGCAACATGAAGCCCTTAGAGTTTCTTTAAGCAAAGGAGTAGAGTATGACAGTGATGTTTCATCTGGTGGTGGTACATAGGCATGACAGAAGAGGAGAGAATCTGGGAGTAAGCATGCATGCACAGAAGGGCTGAAACATGTCTCCCTCTGCCAGTCTGCCACAACTCCAAGAGTGTGGACAGGTATGATTGCTCCTCTCTATACATAAGGTGGGACTCCCTTAGGGGCATTCTCATTCTTGTGCAACTCAGCTTAGAGAGGTTGTTCTGAGGCGCCTTTCAGAGAAGGATTGAACCATCTCCATCACTTGTAAAGCTAGTCACACTGACACTGATGATAGTACTTTCTCGCTTGCGAGCCTCAGGTGAGAGGAACTGAGTGTGGGCATCTTGGCCACACAGGATGGACAGGCATTTCCTATATAAATGGTAAAGGTACTTCCTGAATTTTTCCCCAGCAAAAGCATAGATAAAGGGATTGAGGCAGCAGTGGATGAAGGCAATTGTTTCTGTCACATTCATGGCAAGCCTCAGGTCCTTCTTCAGCTCACAGCTTTCAAAGAGGTTGTAGTATTTGAGTGTTTCCAAGAAGATCATCACATTATAAGGTGTCCAGAAAAGGAAAAAGACAACTACTACCACCAGTATCAGCTTGATTGTTCTTGTTTTTTTGTGGTTTTTGCAAGAAAATATTGTCCGGATGATCCCAAAATAACAGTAACACATGATGAAAAGTGGAACCATGAAGCCAAGGAAATTTGTTTCCACGTTCTGGAGTACAGGCCAGATATCCTGAAGAACATCAGGGTAATGACCCAGACACTCACTGTCCACTTGTTCAGTGAACATGAAATGGGGGGTTGCAACAAGGATGGCCGCTGCCCAGACTCCAAGACTGACTACGACGCCATGTTGGATTGTCCTGCTGTTGAGGGAGTGGGCTGCCAGGACTATGGCCACATATCTGTCGATGCTTATGATGGTGATAAAGAAGATGCCGCTAAAGTAGCCAATGAAGTAGAAGGCGGTGATAAGCTTGCACAAGGCATTGTTGAAACCTTGCTCGTTGAGCACATAGTGGGTCCAGAAGGGAAGAGTTGTGACAAAGAGCAGGTCTGATAATGCCAAGTTGAGGAGGTAAATGTCTGTGATACTTTTATGTTTGCTGCTGTTGGTGAGTGCAAGGACCACCAGTAGGTTCCCCACCAGGCCAAAGGCAAAAACAAGGGAGTAAAGAGTGGGTAGGAAGATGATCCCAAAGTTCACAACATTGCTCTGGTCACAGGCAATGGGAAAGCTCTCATAGCTGTACATGAATGTTGTTGATTCAAAGCTTGTTTCAGCCATGGTGAAGGACTGGTAACTGAAGAAATAAAAGAGCAATCACATTAGCCAGAAGAAAGGGCAGAATTCTGTAACTGACCAAGACCCCTATTATGACAAGTCACAAGTTAGGTCAAACTCCAGGTTTCCTACTTAGGTCCTTAGAAGAAATCCTCACAAATACACCCAGTCAAGCAAAACAAATTTTTGTGTTGGTCATGTCCAAAAAACGTATATCTCCTTCTGCATATTGTTTGGAGGGGCAATTGGGGTTAAGTGACTTGCCCAAAGTCACACAGCTAGTGAGGGTGTTAAGTGTCTGAGGTCAAATTTGAACTCAGGTCCTCCTAACTCCAGGGCTGATGCTCTATTCACTGTGCCACCTAGCTGCCCCTCCTTCTGCATATTTTAATTTAAATTTTTTAATTTTGACAGAAGGGTCCATATACTTTGTTTCTCACCTAGACAATAATTTTGTGGGTCAAGTTTCCCATAATCCATTTCTATGCAGTGATTTTTTTTCTCAAGACCTGACCTGCATAATGATCGACTTTGTCCTGAGAGAGAAACATCTGTCAAGAGATACCTCCACTTTCTCTCTTAACTCTCTACTGTCTTCTTAACCCTGCAAATCTGACTTCCAACCTTATTATTTGAAAGCCCTTTCCAAAGTTACTAATGATCTCTTAGTTGCCAAATCCAGTTTTCTCAGAACTCATTCTTCTTTACCCTATCTGCAGCCTTTGATGTTATTGATCCCACCCTTCTTCTCTAGATTGTTGGGACACCATCTTTTCTTGGTTCTATGTCTTTGATGACTCTTTGTCTCCTTTGTCAAATGCTCATCCATATCACACCCTTTAACCATGGGTGTCCCTCAGGGTTCTGTCTTTGGCCCTCTTCTCTTCCCCCTCTGTTTCACTTGGTGATCTCATCAGCTTCCATGGATTTAGGGCAATGAAATTTTCAAATCTACCTCTCCTGCCCCAATCTCACCACTGATTTCCAATCTTGCATCTCCACCTGTCTTTCAGATGTTTCAAACACGACGTCCACTAGACAGCATAAACCCAATATGAGCAAAACAGAACTCAGTATCTACCCCCTAAGTCCTCTCTCCCTCTTCATTCCTTCCCTATTACTGTAGAGAACACCACCATCTTCCCAGTCCCTCAGGCTCACAACCCAGAGTCCTCCTGGATCCCTTACTATCTCTTACTTCCATATCCAAGCTTTTGCCAAGGCCTGATGATTTTACCTTTGCAAAATCTCTCAAATGTGCTCCCTTCTCTCCTCTAACAATGCCACCTCTCCTGGTACGCTCCCTCATTGCAGATTAGCATGGTAGACTAGTATTGTGGTGAGCTTACCCTACCTCAGATACTTGTTCATTCTAACTAACTATTCAATCCTTGGTAAATTGATTGATTTCTCTGTGATTTCAGGTTCCTCATCTGTAAAATGAAGAAGTTGGACCTGATGACCTCTAAGGCCCTTTCCAACTCTAAATCTTTGATCACATGAAGTACCCTTTTAATTAGCTATGTCTACCTTTGGCTTTGACAGGTAACATGGTGGCCATGGACATAGCTCTAACCTTAGAGTCAGAAGTTCTGGGTTTGATTCCTCACCCTCTATGAACCTCATTTATGAAAGAGAGACAAAAATATTTGTGTTCCCTAGTGCAGAGGGACATTCTGAGTAAAATGCCTTATAAACCATGAGCTATTTCCATCTTAAACGTTCAAGGAAAACAAAGTGGGAATGTTAAAGAGGGTCTGGACTAGAGGAGAAGCCTTAGTGAGCAATCCTATTCACTCACAAATGCACTAGAGAAAATGCCTATGACCTCTCTGTGAAAAGCAAGTTGATTGAAAAGCTAGAGCCCATTTCCGAGTTATATAAGAAAATGTAAAAAAAAAAAAATCAGTCATGTCCCAATTGATAATTGGTAAAAGAATATGAACAGGCAGCCCTCAAAGGAAGAAATCCAAGTTATCTCTAGTTAGATTTAAAAAAAAAATGCTCCAGATTCACTAATAATTAGAGAAATGCAAATTAAAGTAACTTCGAGGTTCTACCTTATCCATTAAATTGGCAAAGATGGAAAAAGATAACTGTCATAAAATGGTCCCCTAAATGCATTTTTGGTGGAGTTACATAACAGTCCAGTCATTCTGGAAAGCAATTTGGAACCATGCTCCAAAGATCATTAAACTGCATTTGACTTAGCAGTACCAGGTCTTACATCAGTAAGGCTAAAATATTAGCTTGGGCTTGTATTAGTTGAAAAACCATAAATGGTTTGGGGTTTGCATAAAGGATGGTGAGGAAAGGGTCTTGAAAGTCAACTCAGATCAGATCTGGGCATGGGAAACATATCAAAGGGGTGGCATGAAGGGAAACCAGACTCCCCCTGGAGCCAGGGAACAGTCACTCAAAATCAAGACTGGTAGTATCCCAAACCAAATGTTAATGTCCTGCCATTTTTACTCTTCTGATCATTCTTTGAATACATCCCCTGTGACCCAGTGAGACTCTAGAACAGTGGAGGGAGACATATTTAATCAGGACTGAGTAATTTAGGGCGTGACCTAGGACATCTCTTTTATTCCCCAGCATGCTTAGGGTGGGTCGTGAGGTCAGCCAGAGAGCCAAGAAGCACAAGATTCAACAGCCAGTTTGAAAGCTTTTTTTTTTGGTTACCTCCTGAATTAATTTTGGATGACTTGGGAGAAATTAAACAAGATAATAAAAGCAACAGTAACCCGCATTTCTACAGCATTATATGGCTTACATGGCATCTTCTTGACAACAACCTTAGGAAACCACACTGACCTATTTGTTCCTCTCACATGACTCTCCATCTCTCATCTTGGGTTCCCTGTGCCTAGAAATTCTGCCTCTTTCCTTCCCACTCCTTAGCCTCCCTGGCTTCCTTCAAGACTGAAATGTAGCAGTACTTGGATAAACAGGCATGATCTCATTGGATCCTCATATCGATCATGTGGGGTAAGTGGTAGTTAGGTGGTGCAGTGGGTAGAGTGCCAGGTCAGGAGTCAGGAAGACCTGAATTCAAGTCCAACTTAATAGCTGCATGACCCTGGGCAAGTCATATAACTTCTTTGCCTCAGTTTCCTCATCTGTAAAATGGGGATGATAATAGCACCTACCTCCTGAAGTTGTTGTGAGGATCAAATGAAATACTAAGTGTAAAGCACTTAGCATAGTGCCTGGCACATAGTAGGTATTTAATAAATGTTAGCAAGTATTATTAAGGCAGCTAGGTGATGCAGTGTATAGAGCACCAGGTCTGGAGTCAGGAAGATTCCTCTTCCTGAGTTAAAATCCAGCCTCAGATATCTACTAGCTGTGTGACCCCAGGCAAGTCACTTAATTCGGTTTGCCTCAGTTTCCTCATCTGTAAAATGAGCTAGAGAAGGAAAGGGTAAACTACCCCAGTGTCTTTGCCAAGAAAACCCCTAATGGGGTCACATGAAGAGTTGGATACGATTGAAAACAACTGAACAATAGAAATTATTATTATTATCTGTGAAATGGGGATAAAAACAGCATCTACTCCTCAGGGTTGTTGTGAAGATCAAATAAGATCATAATTGTAAAGCACTTAGCACAGTGGCTGGCAGACTGTAGGCACTATACAAGTGTTAGTTATTATTATTGTTTCCCTTTAGCAGATGGGAAAGCGGACTGAGAGAGGCTACATAACTAGTCAAAAGTCACACCACTGGCTGGTGTCTGAGAAGGGATCAGAATTCAGATTTCTTGACTCTGTGTCCAGTGCTTTAGTCCCCACCCCAAGCTGTGGAAAGTGGCATAAAATTGGTGCCCAAAATGCAGTGGGAGACTAGAAAGGGAAGGGGTTAGGACCTGGGACTCAGGGACAGCTCCCCAGAGGAGGTATCATTCAAGGTGAGCCTTGAACAACAGACAGATCTCTGGGGAAGTAGAGGAGGAGAAATTCCAAATAGGTCCAGTAAATAGCAGTCCATTCTTAGTAACTGTGTATTTATACAAACTCTCTATTCTTTCTCTACCTATTTTCTCAGTGTGGCATTGCATTTTGGCTATCCTAACCATGGTATTTTCATAAGATGTGATTTGGTGTCTAATGGGTCCTCTGAATGTGCAGGATAATAATTTCTTGGATGCTTCCCTGTGTGCTATGAGAACGGTCTTTTATCCTCTCCCCTCAGTTTCCATCCTGTAATTCTATTCCATTTCATTCCATTTCCTCACCCCTCAATTTCTGCCTCCAATTTACCTTTTAAGATAGCCAACTTTCAATGACTTATTGGAATTCTGAAACTTCCCAGACCTTCTCTAGGCTCAATTCCCAGCTCATTAAGTGGGGACTGCCTCTCTTTATGTGTGTGTGTGTGTGTGTGTGTGTGTGATGTGCGCGGGTTTATCAGATCTATGATCTCATTGGCATAGGGAGCTCCCAGGGAGGAACTTCCTTGAATAATACCCATCAACACCTGTTCTACAACCTCCAGGAGAGCATGGTATAGTAGGTAGACTATTGAACTGGGAGTGAGGAAGACAGGAGTTCAAATCCTGCCTCAGATATTTAAAATGTGACCCTGGGTAAGTCATAAAATTGAGCTTCAGTTTCCACCATCTGTAACATGGAGATAATCATATCCCCTACCTTTTGTCATGAGGATCAAATGAGTTACTGCCTTGAAAGCACTTTGAAAATCTTAAAGGCTGTGTAAATTCTAGGCAGCTATTACTATAAATTCTTCTTCTTATGTTATTACATACTACTATTATTATTATTATTGCTTAGGGTATTGAAAGGCAAAATAATTTAGCCAGCATCAAGCAGATGTCAGAGACAGGATTTGAACCTTGGTCTTTTTGGCCTCCCAAGGCCAGCTCTCTATACACTACACACCATTATTTCTTCTCACACCCCAAACACTCTAGGTGCTAAAATGAACACTAGGCTCTTAGGGCTAGCTAGCAATCCTCCTCAGTTCTCCCAACCACCAACCTTGGTGTTTCCCCTCTTGTTTGACATTTAGGGTAAACTAACATTGCTCATCATCTCAAACAACCCATCTCTATACCTTAGTTTAGAAATGGAATCACATTCTCTTACCTCGAGCCACTTCCAAAGCAAACGTCTTTGCTGGTAAACCAGCTCCTGTCATCAGCCCAAACTGTTCAGAGGAAAAGTATTTCCCTTTTCTTCTATATATTAATAGCAGCACCCTTTGTGAAGGTAGCCAATGGGCTGTCTGCAATGAAATTTACAGTTTCCTGTGAGGTACTTTGTTTGAAAGCAGCTCCCATCCAAGCCTTCGAAAGGCTGCAGATTCTAAGAGCAAAGTCAAGCAAAAGGATGAGATGCCGGCTAGTCTTTAGGTGTCAGTGAGCAAGGGTGTGGCATATTGCAGAAATGTCAGACTCAAAAAGAAAAATCCATACGTAAAAACAATCCTGGAAACTGCAGATTAATTTAGAAAACTGCATTTTCACATCATCTATGTTCTGTTGTATTTTTATTTTGTTAAATAGTTCCCAATTACATGTCAATCAGGGTTAGCCTCATGTGTGGGCTAAAGGAGGTCTGAGTCAGAAAGACCAGTGTTTGAAGCCTGCCTCACACACTTACTACCTGTGTGACCTTGGGCAAGTCTCTCTGGGTCTTACCTCTCTGAGCCTGTTTTCTGATCTGTAAAAGGAGTGAGCTGCACTTGATGAGCTCTATAATGCCTTCCAGTCTGAATCTCCATGATTCCATGAGCCAAGGACAGTTTGGGTATACGCACTCATTTGAAAGCAGTGCTGTTTCTCTTACACTGTCCTAAGCTTGCTATGACTTTCAGCATATCTCTTTTCAGTTGACCCTAATCCTCCTCCATTAGGGTTTTGATGTCAGGAATCTCTCTCTTTCCTTTGGAATGGGGAGGGATGCAGCTTCTACAATAGGAGGGGGTGAAGCCATGCTCAGCTTCCTGTGCCCTCAGCCACATAGCTGCTTGCTGTCTGATCCTGCTAGCTCCTCTCTTTCTCCTTCCACTTGGCTAACTCTGCCAGGGAGACCTGGGTTACTGCAGGATGGGAAAGTCAAATCACTCAATCTTTCTGCAGCTCAGTGTCTTCATCTGTAAAGTGAAGGCTGTTAGAATAGATGGCTTCTTGGGTTCCTTCTGGCTCTATGACCCTTTCAGATTATGACTAAAGGCAGGGTAGTTAGTTGGTGCAATGGATAGAGAGCTAGCTCTGGAGGCAGGAAGACCTGAGTTCAAATCCAACCTCCTTACTAGCTGTGGCAAACAATTTAACTGTGGGCAAGTCACTTAAGCCAATTTGCCTCAGTTACCTCATCTGCAAAATGACCTGAAGAAGGAAATGGCAAAATCACTCCAGGATCTCTACCAAGAATAACTCAAATGGGGTCACAGAAAGTCGGACATGACTAATTGACCAAAAAACCAAAAATGGTCTCTATGACTCTATTATTTTTGTCTGTTTCACTCATTTCACAAATATTTGTAATGGGCAGCCTGTTACATTAGCATTGTGCTAAGTGATAAGAAGGATTCAAAGAAACAGGTTAGATTGATGCCTTGAAGGAAATAATCATCTTGATAAGAATCCTGATTGCATAACTTCAGTATCTTCTGTCTGGGAGACCACACACACACACACACACACACACACACACACACACACACACACACACACACCCCTTGTGAGCTCATGTTGGAAAGTTCTGGGTGAGGAGTTTCAAATTAAATTACAAATGAAGTTCAATAAACATTAATTCCATGTCTACTGGTATCAGTCAACAAGCATTTATTTAATACCTACTATGACAGTCATTGTGCTAATTACTGGGGACACAGAAACCAAAACCAAACCATCCATCTAAGGTTCTAGATGCACTGGTGAGGTCAGGGAGCCTTCTTGAAGGACAGCAGCCTAACATGGTCTTGAAGGCTGTGTTGGGTTTGGATAGAGTTGGAGTAGACATCATTTTAATAATAGATCTCAAGGAGATAATGCTTTATAAAGTAATTTCTATCTAGAAATTCCATAAGAAAGGTGGCACAAATATTATTATCAAACCCATTTTTGGGGTTTGGGTTTTGGAGGGGGGAGGGTAAGGCAATTGGGGTAAGTGACTTGCCCAGGGTCACAGTGCTAGTAATTGTGTCAAGTGTCTGAGGTTGGATTTGAATTCAGGTCCTCCTGACTCCAGGACCCATGTGTGCTCTATTCACTGCTCCACCTCGCTGCCCCTTTAACCTATTTTTTACATGACAAAGTGAGCTCAAAGATGGTCATTGACTTGCCCAAGTAAGTCACTATGTTAGAAAAACCAAGACTAGAACCCAAATCTCCCAACTCCAGGCTTTCCCTCAGTCTCATGCTGCCTTACATGGACACAGGATGCACAAAGACAAGGAGATAGGAATCAGAAGGGAATGTTTGAGGGATCCCTGAGTAGAACAATCTGATTGTAGCAGAAGGTTCTCAATAAGGAACACTGGGAGGTAAATTTAGAAATTACGGGTTCACAGATTTAAAGGCAAGGAATTTACAGAGGAGGAAAATGAGGTGCACAGGTTAAATGATTTGCCCAAGGTCATGAAGCTGACAAGTGTCTGAAGCAGGATTTGAAGCCATGTTTTCCTGACTCCAAATCCAATGCCCTATCCACTACTCCATCTTCTCTCCAATTTGGTACCACATTGCTGAGGGATCTTGACCACGAAGCATAGGAATTTGAGCTTTTTTATTGGCAGTGGGGAGGATAAGAAAATGTCACTAATTAGTTGTGTGGCCATAGGTAAGACACTTAACCACCATGAGCCTCAGTCTCCTCATGTGTAAAATGGGAATAATACAAAAACAGTACCTTCCTTACTTACACAGCTGTTGTGTAAGGAAACACAATCATGAATGCAAAATGTATTTTAAAAAATATTAAAGTACTATATGAATCTCCCCTTTTACTATTATTGTTATTATTGGTCTAAAAGACTAATATGGAAGAGGAGGAAAGAATGGATTGAATCTGAGAGCCCCTGAGATGAGGAAGGAAGGAAACAAGTATTTATTAAGCACCTATTGTTTGCCAGGAACTGTGCTAATCATTTCACAGAAATTACTTCATTTGGTCCTCATAACCACCCTGGGAGGTAGATACCATTATTATCTCTATTTTACAGTTGAGGAAACTGAGGGAGACTCAGGTTTAAGTGACTTGTGCAGGATCACACAGCTAGCAGGCATCTAAGGTCTGATGGGAGCTCAGGTCTTCCTGACTCCAGGCCTATCTACTGTGGCTGTCCCTCAAGAAAAGGAGACCCTCAGTATGTTTGCCCCTCATCACTCAGAGCAAACTGGTCACAGATTGGCTGGCTTCCCACCACCTCCCCCGATAGGCAGAGTGGAACCTGGGAAGTATTGTTAGCAGAAGTACCTATGTGACCTTAACCATATTTGCAGGCTCAGGATGAGAAAGCACCATTATGGTCTGGTGGAAAGACTGACCATTGGGTTTCCAGTCAGAAGACCTGGTTCTGAATCCTAGCTTGTGACCTTGGAGAAGTTACTTATTCTTTCTCTAGGTCTGTTTCTTCATGGCAGGTTTGGATTAGATGATGCTTAATGTCTAAGCTCTCCTTATAATCCTACAGATCTAAGAGATAAAGCTTAGGAAGGATTGATAGGACTCAATGACAGTCTGGATATTCAAGTGAAGAAGAAGGAATCCAGGATGGCTATTTGACACCCATACTTGCTCATTGATTGATAGGAGACAAGAGTATGCTGGGTGATATCACCATACAGAAACAGGGCTCCCCACCAAGAGCATCACCCAGAATTTCAGAACTAGAAGGGACCTCAAATGTTCTCTTCTCTAGATCAATTCATTCATTTTTACAGATGAGCAAACTTAGGCTGGGAGGAGTTTAGGGACTTGTTTCAGGTCACATGGGTGGTAGTGGCAAAAATAGGACTCAGTTGAAGTATTCTGATTCCTGCCTACTAAATAATGCCTTTCAGAACTGGAGTCAGGAAGACAAGTGTTCCTGAGTTCAAATTTGGCTTCAGACACTTCCTAACTGTGTGACCATGGGCAAGTCACTTAACCCTGTTTGCCACTGTTTCCTCATCTGTAAATAAGCTAGAGAAGGAAATGGCAAACCACTCTAGTATCATTGCCAAGGAAACCCCAAATGGGGTCATAAGAAATCAGATACAAACTGATTCAGCAATAACAAATGTCAACAAATCAACTGAGATAGAATCTGTGATTATACTAAAGTATTACTAGCATTAAATTCTATTCACAAAGGGACTAAAAGCAACTCATTGTGGAAAGGGCTTTTACTTTGACTTCTATTAAATATTTCTCATAGATTTGGGGGGGGGTAGTTCAAAATTCAACTTAACAAATATTCATTCTCCAAAAGGTGGAGGAAGTGACTAGGAAAACACTGTTTGTGATTCTTGAAACGAGGAGGAACCAGCTGGTGGTACAGAAATAGCATGTAAACTAGCCGTGTGACCTTGGGCAAGTCATTTAACCCCAATTGCCCTCCAAAAAGCAAAAAAAAAAAAAAAGAAATAGGATGTAGCTTGAGAGGAAGGTCTCTCTCTTTCTTAGACTTGTAGTAAAGCCAGGTATAGCCTGACATGGCTTTTGGGAGAATAGAGTTCGAAGAATTCGGAGAAAGTTTAGGCAAATTCTCATGGATTATAGCTGTTTAGGAAAAGTAAGTCCCACAG
The DNA here is from genome assembly GCF_028583685.1 of Petaurus breviceps papuanus. NCBI lineage: Eukaryota > Metazoa > Chordata > Mammalia > Diprotodontia > Petauridae > Petaurus > Petaurus breviceps. The sequence goes on along the minus strand of NW_027185777.1, from coordinate 222,714 downwards.
ACATGGGAAATTCTCAAAAATGAAATTCTGGAGACATAAAGAGAAAGAACTTTCATAGGGAGGAAAAGAAGTTCTCTAAAGAGGCATATAAATGTACAGGAAACTCATCAGCCAACCATGATTTTCAAAGGGCATATAGGAAAGACAGAAGCAGGGGAAGTAACCAAGGATGAATAGAAGGACAGTGTAAGGAGCAGAATGACCTGAGGTTGGTTGGGAATGATTAAAGACAACAAAAAGAGTGAAGTTTTACCTGCTCTCTTTCTTTTTCTTGTTTGGTTTTGTTTCCTCTTTCCCACTGTTCATTCCATCCATTACAATCCTTCTTTATAACCTGACTGATGTCTAATGTGAAAGCATTTGCAGATCCTATGCTTGATTGTATGCCACTATGGGGGGCAGGGGGAGGAGAGGGAAGAGGAGAAAATTTGAAACTCAAGGGATTGTGGGACTGAATCTTGTAAACTAAAAGTAAACAAAAAAATTAATAAAAACAAAAAAATGATCATCATTATAAGACTGACATTATTTATATAATTCACACAAATAAAACTTCTTTGGGTTTATCCGTGATGTTTAAAAGTATAAGGGGCAGCCTGGTGGTACAGTGGATAGCGTACTGGCCCCGGAGGACCTGAGTTCAAATTGGACCTCAGACACTTACTAGCTGTGTGACCTTGGGCAAGTCATTTTATCCCAACTGTCTCTAAAAAGGAAAGAAAAGAAAACAATTATCATTAAAATAAATAATAAGAAGAAATTTTTTAAAGGGGAAAAAAGAGTGTTAAGGGGGTCCTGAGACCAAAGAGTTTTGAGAACTGCTGGCCTGACCAATCACAGGGCTTTTACCAGAGGATTGGTGACAGGTCCAACCAGGTGGGTAAACAGCAGAGCCACAACTGTGACTTTCTGAGGCCAAGTCCAGTACTCTTTCCCCCACACCATGGTGACTACAACCTGGGGAAAGGAAGTGGCATCAGTCAGCTTTTAGGTGGTTTTTCACCTCCCTTGTGGAACCTATGGATTTGTCAGCTTCTTGCCTCCCCAATCATAAACTTTGTGCACCTCCTTTTGGAAGGGATGTGTACTGCGGCCCCAGGTCATTTCCTAAACTATTGGGTCTTGCTTTTATCAGCTGAAGAAGGATACAATGGATTTTCCCATTGACTTGTTTTCTTCCCCCTTACCCAGGTCATTTGAGTGTCATCTGAATGTATTTTCTGATACATTTTTGGTCCCAGCTGGACGTTAGCACTTTGCAAGGCACTTTGAACTTTTCTTTTGGCCCTTGGCCTCTGTTTTGTTTATATTTCAGGGAGGCTGTGAGCCTGGTGATATGGACTTTCTCCATCACTACAGAGATCAAGCCATCTACCTTGTCTCAGTCTGTATGATTATTTACTAGATCTTCCCATAAACCACCCAGGGAGACACTCCCCAATTCACTGGAGGCTTTCCCCTGGTTCTTTCAATCATTCCTGGGCAATAAGGCTGCTCTGGAGTCTGTCTGTTATTACTGCCTCTTAGCACATTACCATTCTCTGACCTTGTCCAGTCATAAATGTCCTTGGCGATATCTTTTAGGTAATTTCCTTTGTCCAAGTGATGATGATGGTGGTGGTGATGATGGTGATGGTGATGATGATGATAGCTCACATTTATGTGGTGCTTACTGTGTGCCAGGTACTGTGCCAAACACTTTACAAATATTGCCTCATTTGAGCCTCACAATAACCCTGCAAGGTAAGTGCTATTGTTATCCCCATTTTACAGATGAGGCAAGCAGAGGTTAAGTGACTTGCCCAGGATCATGCAACTAGTAAGTGTCAGCAGCTGAATTTGAGCCCAGGTCTTCCTGACTCTGGGTCTGGTGCTCTATTCACAGCTCCTCAGCGAGGATACATTCTACATCCTATGTCTTTCTGTTGCCTTTTGGGTGACCTCCTTTGGACCATTGAAAGCACCCCTTAATCTCCTGTGTATGATCCAGGCTTGTATCCTCCTCTTCAAGTTGGTGCTTGGTTCGTTTTCCATCTATGCCATCTTTCTAAAATAAATGTACAGATCTACCACCTCAGTCCATTGCGCATCCAATTGCATGACATGATCTGACCAATATGGGATCTTTATCACGTTGCTTTTACGGTGTGGGTTTTTATAGCTTGATCTGGTTCTGCCAACTTCTTATTAGCTATGTGACCTTGGACGTTGTAAGGGTTATGGGATTTAAAGATCTTCCATGCCCCATGGACGTGCTGACATAGTAGAGCAAGAGAAAGCGGAAAGCGAGAAAAAGTGAAAGCCGAGCTAACGGTCCTGCGGTTGGCGGTTGGCAGTGGTTGCGGTTGCGGTTACGGCAGCAGGCTGAGCACTGCCAGGGGCCGGAGCTGCTGGGAGCAGGACTTTCTGCTAAGGACTCCTGCTGAGCACTGCCAAGGGCCGGAGCTGCTGGGAGCAGGACTTTCTGCTAAGGACTCCTGCTGAGCACTGCCGGGGGCCGGAGCTGCTGGGAGCGCGCTGGGTGGTTGCTGTGAGTGGGGAGAGGAGGACCTTTGCCTGAGGTAGCCTGTTCTGTTTGAAAGGCTTGAAAATGTGGGTGCTTTCTACTTTATCTACCTGTGCCAATGTCATAACTACTCTGATGGCTTTCACTTTCTGGTTTTGGGACTCAGTCTTTTGGTATCTTAATAAATTTTCTAGTTTATTTCCCCATATGGCAAACATGACGTATTTTGTAATGGATAATTATATCAGCATATTTGTAATCTCTATAGGCATTGTGAATATGGCATTGCTGATACATTTGGCGACCAGGATGGGATCACAAAATGTCAGGCCTCTATTTGGAAGCAGTGGGGCTTTAGAGGGAGAAATGGCTGTTCCAGGATGGGAGGATTTGCCTTATTCCTCTCTAGCCAGAGAATGGGCTAAAAGCACAGGGCCCTGTGAAAACTGGGAACCAAGGCTAAAAGAGGGAGAACCTGGAGATTTGGAAAGATGTTTGAAAGCAATACCCATAGAACCAGGCAAAGAACTGGCAGGAGTGTGCAGGAGAGG
>NW_027185777.1:147893-214657 GCF_028583685.1 Petaurus breviceps papuanus | reverse complement strand
ACTCGCTTGCCACAAGGGTACATACATAGCCCCACTATTTGTCACAGGATTGTGGCTGAACAGTTGGATGAATTAAAGCTACCTGGTGTACAGCTTACCCACTACATTGATGATATCATGATACAGGGAAAAGATGCGAAAGTAGTGGAAAGGAGTTTGACCCTTCTAATTGAGCATATGAAAAGTAAAGGGTGGGAAATTAACCCTGCAAAGGTTCAAGGACCAGCTCAGAAAGTGAAGTTTTTGGGTATACAATGGAACAAGGGGCTAAGGGAGATTCTTCCTCAAGCCCGACAAAAGATTCAGGATTTTCCTACCCCTACCAATAAGAAGGAGGCCCAAAAGTTCATAGGATTGTTTGGATACTGGAGGCACCACATTCCACATTTGGGACAGATTTTAAAACCTTTATATAGAGTCACACGGAAGAAATATGAATTCGATTGGGGACTTGAGCAGAGTAAAGCTTTTGAAGAAGCCAAGGCTGCCATACAATTGGCCCTAGATTTGTGGCCCATGCAAAATGGTCCAGTGGAATTGCAAGTGACTGTACAAGATGATTATGCAAACTGGAGCTTATGGCAAAAACAACAAAGCCAAAATGTACCTTTGGGATTTTGGTGTAGGAAACTCCCTTCATCTGGAGTCCAGTACACACCTTTTGAAAAGCAGTTGTTAGCTGCATATTGGGCTTTGGTGGAGACGGAACAACTGACTGTGGGCCATGAAGTGATATTAAGACCTGGAATCCCAATTATGACCTGGGTAATGAGTACCCCAGCTTCTCACAGAATTGGACATGCCCAAGAGGCTAGTATAATCAAATGGAAGTGGTATATTCAAAATAGAGCGAAAACAGGCAAAAGCAGAGTCTCTGCTCTGCATGAATCTATAGCAAACATAGAAATTGAGAGGAATGACACATCCCCTGAGCCAAAGCAACAGTTGGTACAGTCCACTGTAAAATGGAATGAGGGATATGATGTATCATCTGAGGAACAAAAGAGACATGCATGGTTTACTGATGGGACAGCAAAATATTTGGGGCAAAAAAGACATTGGAAAGCAGTGGCCTATAACCCATGTACTAGAAGGACTTTGGAAAGTACTGGGATAGGTGCAAGTAGCCAATATGCTGAACTTATGGCAGTATATCAAGCCATCAAAATAGAACAAGGAGGACAGTGTCATATATTCACTGATTCATGGGCAGTAGCTAATGGGTTAGCTACATGGATGCCCATGTGGAAAAATGAAAATTGGGAAATTCATGGTAAACAAGTCTGGGGCAAAGAATTATGGGAAGATATCTGGAACATGTCTTTGGTCACTGACTTGTCAGTTTTTCATGTAGATGCTCACGTGGCCCCCACCACACCAGAACGTGAGTACAATGCTCATGCTGATCGACTGGCAAAGATTGCTACTGAACATATTGTCCCTACTTTGACAACAACTGATGATCCGGTATTAGCAAAATGGGTCCACCAAACAGCAGGCCATCTGGGGGTCCAGGCCACACACCAGTGGGCACAAGATCGAGGTATTAGTATCTCTCATTCACTGTTAAAACAGATAGCAGAAGAATGTCATATATGTCAATTGGAAAAGGAGCGAACTGTTCCTCGGGTAGTAACTGGAGAGATAGCAAGAGGAAAAGTCCCAGCCCAAATCTGGCAAATAGATTATATTGGTCCACTACCACTGAATAAAGGATGCAGATTTATATGTACTTGTGTTGATACCTATTCAGGTGTACTAGTAGCTTGTCCTTATAAGAATGCAACCCAGAAAAACACTTGTAAAACCCTAGATCTCATAAGTCTATATTATGGAACCCCAATGCAGATTCAAAGTGACAATGGGTCACATTTCAAAGGCAATGAAATGAAGAAGTATTGTATACTAAACAATATAGAATGGATATATCATATTCCATATTATCCAGAAGCATCTGGGTTAATTGAAAGAATGAATGGATTACTGAAAGAACAGTTGAGGAAGTTAAGTTCCAATAATTCATATCAACATTGGAAGGATAATTTGTTCATGGCTTTGCGTAATTTGAATAATAGACCATTGGGAGGAAGTACACCTCTAGCCAGAATGATGACCCCCAATCTGCAAATTAGAAAACAACAAACACACAAGATCCCAAATATTGAGTATTGGACCTTGAGGCCAGATGTCCCAGCACCGTACCAGGACCACCTGGTTCGGTGGGGTATGATTTACATTGTTTAGAGGACTTTTGGTTGGACAGGAAAGAAGTAAGAAAAATTTCCACTGGGATATGCATAAGAATCCCTAAAAATCACTTTGGACAGATTTTACCCAAATCAGGATTAGCAGCTCAAGGAATACATGTATTGGCTGGAGTAATAGATTCTACTTGTCAAGGAGAAATTGTTGTAACATTCCAGAATTTAGGTGAAGGGCCCATACAGATTCACAAGAATGATAGGATAGTTCAAGTGATTATCGTTCCTTGTAAAACAATGCCACTTGTAAAAACTGACCCTCCTTCCAAAATAACTGTCACAGGAACTGAAGGATTTGGTTCTACTGATAGAATAAAATCAGGAGCTAAAGTATGGGTAAAACGGAAGCCAGATGATGTTCCAAAGGCTGCAGAGATTATAGCATATGGGAAGGATAACACTGTAACTATTGTTTATTCTGGAGAAGATGATTACAAAATTGTACCCTTAAGTCATTTATTCTACCGTGAGTGAGGCTACAATAGTCTGGTTATTGTCTCTTTGCTTCTTCTTGATTTTTTGTTTGTTCACCTTGTTTGTTAGATTTGTTTCCACAGGCTTGGTACCCTCCATCTGTAGATGCCTGATAGCTTAAGCTGGATGTCACCCCCTGTCTGCAACTGTGATGTGTCACCCTTGGACCTGGCATCAAGCATATTAAGAACTGACCTCTCAAATGGGACCCCTTAGGACAGGGACAGCTCTACATCCGATTTCAGCAGCAAGTAGCCATAGAAGAAGAGATCTTCACCCCTTACCACAAGATTTTGGGGCCCCATTTGTTCGGGGTGGGGGGAATGATGGGGAGCTTGTGCTCAAGCCCCACCATAAAATATGTTTTTTTGTGTTTATTGTGTGCTATTCTTGTTATATTGTTGTGAAATTTTGTTGACACCAGTTATTCCTACTGTATTTTTGCCAAGTAAGGGACATGAAAGATCTTGGGGCCGAATGTAAGGGTTATGGGATTTAAAGATCTTCCATGCCCCATGGACGTGCTGACATAGCAGAGCAAGAGAAAGCAGAAAGCGAGAAAAAGTGAAAGCCGAGCTAACGGTCCTTCGGTTGGCGGTTGGCGGCGGTTGCGGTTGCGGTTGCGGCAGCAGCAGAGGCAGTGGCAGCCCTTTTTTTTTTTTTTTTAGTTAGGACTGCTAAGGACTCCTGCTGAGCACTGCCGGGGGCCGGAGCTGCTGGGAGCGCGCTGGGTGGTTGCTGTGAGTGGGGAGAGGAGGACCTTTGCCTGAGGTAGCCTGTTCTGTTTGAAAGGCTTGAAAATGTGGGTGCTTTCTACTTTATCTACCTGTGCCAATGTCATAACTACTCTGGTGGCTTTCACTTTCTGGTTTTGGGACTCAGTCTTTTGGTATCTTAATAAATTTTCTAGTTATTTCCCCATATGGCAAACATGACGTATTTTGTAATGGATAATTATATCAGCATATTTGTAATCTCTATAGGCATTGTGAATATGGCATTGCTGATACAGACGTATTACTTAATTTTCAATTAAATTCAATAAATATTAATTCAATGCTTAGTGTATGCTAGGCACTGGGGATACAAATAAGAAAAACATAGTCCCTGCCCTCAAGGAGCTTTCATTCTAAGGAAGCTAGGGAGAGGTAGGGGAGGGGAATTTTGTTCCATCGAATTCAGACTAAGCAGAGTTGCCCGTGGTTAGTGGAGTGAGCAAAAAAGCTTGGGGTGCAGTTTAGTGTTCCACCCTTCAGTCCTCTAATTAGAAGGGAGAAGAACCTGAGAGAGTTGGAAGGTATCAAAGTTTAAGTTAAGAGTATCAAAGGTTAAGTTAACCAACGTGATGAGATTTCCAGTGACTAGCTTATTCTGGGAAAGGCATCTTACGGAGTTCAGACCAAGTTGAGCTGTAGTTTCATCATATGTAAAATGAGAAATTTAGACTCATTGGCCTCTTAAACCCCTTCCAACTCTAAATCTGTGGTTCTTTCATCTTTCAGTCTCTTTCGAATGACCATGGAGCTCATCGAGGAAGGCTTTTTGTTGTCTAGGGCTCAATGGCATCTCCCAATGGAACAGCTAGACTGGAATCTCCCAGGTAATACAGAATTGCTCTTTGATTTGGGTTTTATTTGGGATATCCTCCTTGACTTTGGTGAATACATTTGGTAAGTACATATTTTCTTTTTTTTTCCCATGCCTAACAATGTTACTACTTGGCAAGTGGTTGATCAAAGTCATGCCTACAGTCATGTCTTTGGTGGAATCTTGGATGAATTTTATATATATATATATATATGTGTGTGTGCGTGTGTGTGTGTGTGTGTGTGTATACATATGTGTGTGTATGAGAACAGCTTGTTGAAGACATTTTGCTTTGTAAAGTAACTTTTTCCCTTCTGGTAATTCTAACAGTATTAACAGTTAAAAAAAAAAACTGTTTTCTATACCTTTCAGTCAATTGTATGATTTGGCAGAGGGAGGGAAGGGAAAAACCACTTATATACATGTGCTGGGCTCTGTGCTAAGCACTTTTTTTCTTTTACAAATTTACCTCATTTGATCCCTGAAAGGTAGGTATTATTATTATCCCCATTTTACAGTTGAGGAGACTGAGGCAAAGAGAAGCTAGGTGACACCCAGGGTTACACAGCTAAAAGTGTCTGAAGCTAGATTTGAACTCATGTCTACCTGACTCTAGAACTAATTCTAACCACTGTACCATCAGCTGCAGAAAATCATCCATGAAAAACCTGCCTGCTGCTGTCCTGTTTTTCATTAAGGAAACTATTTTTGTAGAGTCTTTTCTCATGAAAATTTTATATCTATGAAAAAAATAAATATGTTGTTTAGTTGTTTCAGTCATGTCCAAATCTTCATGACCCTTTTTGGGGGTTTTCTTGGCAGAGATACTAGAGTGGTTTGCATTTCCTTCTCCAACTCATTTTACAGATGAGGAAACTGAGACTGAATGAGGCAGAGAGGGTGTTACAAAGATAGTAGGGACAGGGACAGTCAGGTGGCTCAGCGAGTAAGAGCACCGACTCCAGTGTCGGAATGACCTGGGGTTTGAATCCGGGCTCCGGGCTCCGACAATTAGCACCACACCCAGAAATAAGTGGCTGTGTAACCTTGAGCAAGTTACTTAACCCCGATTGCTTAAAAAAAAAAAAAGATTGTAGGGACTCATCACCTGATTTCCCTTTGAATAGACTCAATTCTTTATACAGTAAAAAAAAAAAAACAATTACATAGTGAGTTCTTAGAGTGGAGGGGGGAATGTTGGAATGTTTTTCCAAGTGAGGTATCCAAAGTATGGATCCTTAGTAATCCCTCCACCATTGGTGAGAGGGAAGCCTGTTAGAGTCTGAGGAAGGCCTGGTAATTCTGATCTCCCCTGAAGTTGAATTTAAAACTAAAGAAAAACACACCCAGTAGATGTCACCCTTATCCCCCTCTCTTGCAAACAAAAACCTCTTTGGGTGAAGGGAGTTTTTCTAGAATTCTTTCTCTGAACAGTTCTGCTGTCTGCATCAAGTGTGTGTAATAAACATGAAATGCATATTTAATACACATAGACCACTGGGAAGACCCTGGACCCTAATAAAGGACCTGGAGGGCAAATTGAAAAATTCTGTCAAGAGGCTTGGTCAGCTCTTTGAAGCCTTACCCTATTCACTCACTTATGATGAATACACAGAAAGAAATATCAGGTATCATCTAGGAAGGGAGGTTAGCTCTGTGGAAAAAATAAATTAATAGTATGAGTGAGAAGACAGCCTTACTCAATATGTACTTACTGAAATGAAAATATTTTGACTTCTTGACTTTTAAGAAGTTGAACTTTTGTCCTCTTCCCAGAAGAAATGATCATGAATGCCCTTGATTTAATCCAATTTAGATGAATTCAGTTCAGTTGAATATATATTTATTTGTCCCAGGTACTTTCGAAGTGCTGGGGGTACAGAGACAAAATGAGATAATGGATGCCTTCAGGGAGCCTACAGTCTATTGGGTCAAGTGTTTGGTTTACTAGACCAACCCAACAAATATGTATTATTGTCATTCTTTTACCACCCTTATTCACTTAAGGTGAATAAACAAAACCACCAAAGTAACACTTCTCTGCAATTCTCAGTTTATGTGTGACTTTTCAAGCAAATAGCAAAAAAAGAGATTTTTAAGGTCTTAGGGGATATCCTGCAAGTGTAGAAATGTCCAATATTCCAGGACCCCTTTTATTCTTTTCAGTGGCAGGACACACGATGGCCCCATATTTGAGCTGGAGAAGACACTGCCAAGGACAAGGATTATCTTGCCAAAGACACTGGAGTCGTTTGCCATTTCCTTCTCCAGCTCATTTTATAGAGAAGGAAAATGAGGCAAACAGGGTTTAGTGACTTGCCCAGGGTCACACAGCTAGTAAAATGTCCAAGGTCAGATTTGAACTCAGGAATATGAGTCTTCTTGAGGCCAGACCCAACGCTCTGTGCATTATGGTGCCACTTAGCTGCAGTCTAGTCTTCTCCAGGTGAATATCTGGCAACCCCAACATGCTCCCAGCACCAAATGTCAAATCAAGGATCTAACCCCAGAGTCTAGATGAGGGCAGGTAGGAATTTCACAGAATCACATAATTATAGCATTGAAAGGAACATTGAAAGGAGGTCTTCCATTCCAATCCTCTTGTTTTATGGATGCAGAAACTCAAACTCAGAGAGGCCAAGTCACTTGCCTCTGGTCACACAGTGATTAAGCATCAGAACTGGAGCTTGAACTAGATTTCCTGACTCCATGACTAGAGCTCTTCCACCACACCATGTGGCCTACAACAGCCCTTTGTTATTTTTTTTTTCTCCTTTGGAGGCAATTGGGGTTGTGACTTGCCCAGGGTCACACAGCTAGTGTCTGAGGCTGGATTTGAACTCATGTCCTCCTGATGCCACTTCTGGTGTTCTATGCACTGTACTACCTAGCTACCTCTACCTTTGCATTTTCATACCATTTTTGCATATAGTATCTCATTTGAACACAACTCATGGGTTTCAAAATCAGACCATCTAATCCAACCTTTCTCATTTTACAGATGAGAAAACTGAGACCCTGAGAGTTTAAGCCCTTTATTCAAGGTCCCAGCTTGAAAGTATAGGTATATCTGAGACTAGAACGCAGATCTCAACCCAAACTTTCTCTACCTCGTGCTGTTAAATCCAACATGAATACTTCTTATAAACCAATGCTTAAGTAATGTTTACTCCTTAAAGATCTTTTTAAAAGTCCTGTGTTTTATTTATGTGAGCATATGATTTGATATCTCTCTCCATTATTGTTGACATGAATTTATGTGATATGATGCAATGAAAGAGGCGGTAGTCTAGGATCTATAGCACGAAGCTGCTGTTATATCACTCTTTGACAATGAGAAAATTATTTTACTTTGACCAAGAAGGCTTTGAACTGAAAAGGGCAAGGAAGGAAGAAAATTGTCCCAAGCCAATTCTAGAACCATAAGGATGATTGGGAATGTTGACACATTTGGCCCCTCTAAGCACACCAATAAGTAGCAGTGATCCCTTGGCAAGAACAAATAACAGGAGAGTGAACCAGTGATGCACTGACAGGAAAAAAATCTAAGCAGAGGACCAACAATAAAACTCAAGGCCTTGGATATTTGTGCAAATGATGGGAGAAAACCAAGCTGAGCTTAGAGACTCTAATTTTTCTGAACATCCTAGAAGAGGGGTAACCAAGGATGTGCTAGTAAATATATCTAACAACCAGGCTCTCCGGAAAATAAATATACACACTTTTAAGTTTAATCTGTCTTATTAATACTTTCTTCTCTTAACACATAATTGACACTTCTAGATAATAAACAAAACAATACATTGAACCCTGATTTGTAGCTGTTGATGAAATATTTCTGAGGTGAGAAAGCTGGCACTGAAGATTTAGCAATCATCTCACAAGTAGGTCAGAGCTGGCTCCAGCACACCCCTTGGGGCAACACCCTTGTTCTGCTAGTTATTGTCAAACCCAGTTCACTGCAAGGTTATTGGGGGGGCCAGTACTCACAGGTTCTTTTGGTCTTGGATATTGAAAGACTAGAAGATGAACCCTGCCAGCCAAAAATGCAATTTTACCCCAAAGAGAAAAATATTTAATGGGCACCATGAAGTATGGGGCTATTAGAGGAATTCCAAAATCAGTAGCCAAAACACTATCAAGCAAATGAACAATTGGGAATTATTAAAGTTCTTCACTCACAACTTGGCCTCTTTCTATCTTTCCAGTCTTCTTAGACTTTACTGTCCTCCACACACTCAATAATCCAGGCACACTGGCTTGCATACCATTTTTCAACCATGATACTCGATCTTTCATCTCTGCCTGGAATCCTTTCACTCTTTACCTCTACCTCTTAGTTCCTCTGTCTTTCTTCAAGACTCAGTTCAAATGCCACCCTTTTAAGAAGGCCTTTCCTGGTCTTTCCAACTGCCTTCTACTCTAAAATCACCTTCTATATATTCTCTGTGCAACTTGTAGCTATTTGTTTGCATGCTCTTTCCCCCATTAGATTGTAAACTCCTTGAGGGAAGGAACTATTTATACCTTTATTTGACGTGCCACACTTAGCATAGTGCATGGCCCATAGCCTATAGTAAGAATTTAATAAATACTTGTTGAAGGACTGATTATATAAAAATGACTCCTATATAAGGAAAATAAGATATTTAATGAGAATTCTAGAAATATTTGTTGTTGTTGAGTCGTATCAATCATGTCCAATTCTTTGTGATCCCGTTTGGTATTTTCTTGGCAAAGATACTAGAGTAACTTACCATTTCCTTACCCAGTTTATTTTACAGATGAAGAAACTGAAGCAAGCAGGAATGAGTGACATACTCAGGTCCCATAACTCTAGACCTATAAAGCAGACAATTATTCCTGGTAAAGGATTACCTCTCCTTGGCTAGGATTGGTATATATTAGTATAAGGTCATACTGGAAGGAACTCAGCATTTGGAGTCATAAGAATTGGGTTCAAGGGGTGGCTAGGTGGTGCAGTGAGTAAAGTACTGGCCCCAGAGTCAGGAGGACCTGAGTTCAAATCTGGCCTCAGACACTTAACACACACTAGCCCTGTAACCTTGGGCAAGTTACTTAATCCCAATTGCCCTCCAAAAGGCAAAAAGAAAAAAGAAAAAAAAGGATGAACAAAAAGTTTCTGTTTGGGGCACTGGCTCCAGTGTCAGGATGACCTGGGGATCAAATCCGGGCTCAGATACTTAGCACCACACCCAGAAATAATAACTGGCAGTGTAACCTTGAGCAAGTTACTTAACCCCAATTGCTTAAAAAAAAAGAATTGGGTTCAGATTCAACCTCTGATTCTTACTATGTGACTTTAGGCACTTCATTTAAGATCCCCAGGCCTCAGTTTGCTAATCTATAAGAACAGGTTGGACTAGATGACCTCTAAGGTCCTTTCTAGTTAATCTAGAATACTATATAGCAGTCTTCTCAAAGTGTACATGAGGATTCCCATGGGCTACATATTGACTTAGAAAATCACATGTTAATATTCTCTGTGTTTTGCTGTATTTTTATTTATTTTTGTTGAATATTTCCCAATTACATTTTGATCTGGTTTTGGTCATACTCATGGACCCCTGAGCTGCATGTATGACACTTTTTAAATTAAATTTTATGTTTATTTTTAGTTTGCATCATTCATTTCCACAAGATTTTGAGTTACAAATTTTCTCCCCATCTTCCCCCTTCCCACCACCCCAAAACAGTGATCCCATGGCATACCCCATCCCCCAATCTGCTCTCTCCTATATCCTCCTCCATGCCCCCTCTGACTTTCCAGTAGGGCAAGATGGATCTCTATACCCCAGTGCCTGTATATCTTATTTCTCAGTAGCATGTAAATATATATATATATATATATACTTTTTAAACATTTTATTTTAAAACTTTGAATTCCAGATTCTTTCCCTTCCTCCCTCATCACCCATCCTTACTAGGAAGATAGGCAATTCCATATAGGTTGTACGTGTGTAGCTATGCAAAACATTTTCATACTGGATATATTGTGAAAGACTGACTATATTTCTCTCCATCCTACCCTGCCCCCCACTTGTTCTGTTCTCTACTAAGTGTATGCTTCTAACTTCCCTCCCCCCAACCTGCCCTCCCCTCCATTATCCCCCATCCCATTCCCTTCCCCACTACTCTCCTATAGAGTGAGATACCGTATTTAGTGTGTATGTCATTCCTTTGCTAAGCCAAATTCAATGAGAGTAAGGTTGACCCATTCCATTTTGACTTCCAGTTCTTCCCCTCCATTGTGACAGTTTTCCCTTACCTCTTTTTTATGAGATAATTTATCCTATTCTGTCTCTCCCCATCTCCTCTCATTATATTCCTCTCTCATCTCTTAATTTCACCTTTTAAGTATCATCCCTTCCTATTCAATTGGTGCTTTGCCCTGTCTATGTATACCTGTACATATATATACACACACACTCACATGTGTATTCGTACACCCATATACCCTCCTATATAGATATATATGTATGTATACACACACATATATACATTTATATTCCCTTCAACTATTCTCATACTGAGAAGAGTTTCATAAGTTAACAACTATCATTTTTCCACATAGGAATGTAAATAGTTCAACTTTGATAAGTTCCTTATGATTTCTTTTCCTTGTTTACCTTCTCATGCTTCTCTTGCTTCTTGTATCTGAATGTCAAATTTTCTTTTCAACTCTGGTTTTTTCATCAAGAATGCTTGAAAGTCCTCTATTTCATTGAGTGACCATATTTTCCCCTGAAACATGATACTCAGTTTTGCTAGGTAGGTGATTCTTGGTTTTAATCCCAGCTCCTTTGACCTCTGGAATATCATATTCCAAGCTCTTCAATCCCTCAATGTAGAAGCTGCCAGATCCTGTGTTATCCTGATTGTGTTTCCACAATATTCAAATTGTTTCTTCCTGGTTGCTTGTAATATTTTTTCCTTAATCTGGGACCTCCAGAACCTGGCTATAATATTCCTAGGAGTTTTCTTTTTGGGATCTTTTTCAAAAGGTGATTGATATATTCTTTCAACCTATATCTTGCCCTCTGGTTCTAAAATATCAGGGCAATTTTCCTTGAAAATTTCTTGAAGTATGATTTCTAGGTTCTTTTTTTGATCATGGCTTTCAGGTAATCCAATAATTTTTAAATTATCTCTCCTGGATCTATTTTCCAGGTCAGTGGTTTTTCCAATGAGATATTTCACATTGCCCTCTATTTTTTCATTTGTTTGGATCTGTTTAATAGTATTTTGATTTCTCATAAAGTCCCTAGCTTCAATTTGCTCCAATCTAATTCTGAAGGAATGATTCTCTTCAGTGAGCTTTTGAGATTCTTTTTCCATCAGGCAAATTTGGCTTTTTAAAGCATTCTTTTCCTCATTGGCTTTTTGGGCCTCTTTTGCCATTTGAATTAGTCTATTTTTTAAGGTGTTATTTTCTTCAGTCAGGTTGTTGACTCACTTTTCATAATTTTCTTCCATCATTCTCATTTATCTTCCCAGGTTTTTCCTCCACTTCTCTTATTTGGTTTTCAAAATCCTTCTTAAGTTCCTCTATGGCCTATAACCAATTCATATTTTCCTTGGAAGCTTTTGTTGTCTTTTTCCTATTCCATGCTTTGATCTTTTTGTCCCCAAAAAAGGAATCCAAAGTTGGATTGCTGTGCTAGCTTTGCTTCCTTCGCTTGCTCATGTTGCCACTTTGACTTTTGAGCTTTTTGCTACAGTAGAACTCTGCTTCCAGAGAGGAGAGCTTTGTCCCAAATTGTTGGGGTTTTCTCAGCTGCCAAAGGTATTAGTTAGCTGCCCTGTCTGAAGCCTTCACATGCTCTGGCTCACTGGTCACACACCCCAGGACCTTCACCTTAGATAGCAATCCAGATCCAAGCAGGTAAAAGCAAGAGTGATTACCCCTCAGAATGGTTGCTTGGTCCCCTTACAATATTCAGGCCAGGAGCTCTGAAGCAGCCACGTGGCTACGGCCATGGTGCCTCAGCCTCTTCTCCCTCTGGGGGCAGAGGCCAGACCACACTCCCAGACTCCTTGTTCCCAAAGTCTACACTGACCTCTCACTTTGTCTTTGGCATTTGTGGGTTGATAATTCTGGAAACTGCCACAGCTGCTGGTGATCCACTCTCCTGACATCCCTCTAGCTAATTGGGCTGCCCTGAGGCTAAAACCATGGGCCCACATGGGGCTGGGCTTGGCTCCCAGTGGGCTGTGATGAACCCTTTCTGTCCACCTGTCAGGCTGCCTTCAGCAGGAGATTTGTTTCTCTCTGTCACTTTGTGGGTTCTGTAGCTCTAAAGTTTGTTTAGAGTCATTTTTATAGGTATTTGAGGTGGTTATGGGGGGAACACATGGAGTTATCCTGCTTCTATGCCACCATCTTGTCTCTGCCTCTGCAAGTATGACACTTCTGCTGTACAGTATCATCTTGACTTCTAAGCTTTGAGGGAGGGACAGACAGAGAGACAGATACACAGGCTTCAAAGACACCCCTCACTCCTTGGCTCATCTCTGTGTTAGAACAGCAGCATAATGAAGAGTAACTTTTGACCACGTTATTATTCCCTTATTGTCACCCGAAGAGAAGAGGTCACAAAAAATCAGAGAGGAACCAAGGGGCTATTGTTCTAGTGATCAGCCAGAAGGAAGACAGTGAGAGGAATAGCTCCAGAAGATCTGTCTGAAACTCTTTCTCTTACATCAGGACAAATAAGGTCAAATGCTTCTACTCAAGTGCCTTCTTGCTAGGATCCAAGGCTATAAGGTTATCCCTTAACTTTTCCTCATTTTGCCAGAAAGTATCACAATGTGTCCTCCCCTCACAGTGGCCTGGTGATGATAGTTTTAAGCCCAGAACCTGGGGAATGTAATCCCATTTAATGAATATTCAATTTAAATTTAGTCTATGTACTCACTAGGGGCAATAACACAGAACCAATGTAGTCCATTTCTTTTTACAATAGGAAGTTGCTCTCTCCATCCTTGTGATTCATTCACCAGGCACAATTTTTGCTGACTGAAACTAATATGAGAGATGATATGATACTTTGTCACCCAAACAACTAAAAGGGGTCAGTTGTGAGTTGTGATATTTCCAGAGATGACAGGAAATTATGGAGGACCTCTGACAAAATTCAGGAAGGCAAATTTGACTTTCTAGACATCACTGAGACTTGGTAGAATAGGATCTATGATTAGGATTTGGCTCTGGAAGGGTATTCCTTATTTTAAAAAAAACAAAGATAATAGTTATGAGATAGTAGAGCAGCAAAGTAATAATTAAGTAAATATTTTAAGTAAATAAGTAAAAAATAATAGTTATGCTAGGGAATCCAGGAACCTGATAGAATGCCTTATTCATTTATGTATATATGTATACATATACACATATATACATATATGTGTGTGTATATATTCATTTATGTAGCACATATATTTATACTGATCCCATAGCCAACTCCAGCAAAACTGAGAGGTTCTGCCCTGTCCCTTCTGCCTATCCCAAAATCCCTACCTCCTCTACTAAAACTTCTCTGATTCCTCCAGTCCAAACTGATTGGAACCTCAAAGACTAATTAGGAGAAAACAAAGTAATATAAAGAATCAGAAAGTCTTGTTTTAAATCCTACCCTTGTTACTATTTGTATAACCATTACCTGACCTCTCTCAACTTCAGTAGGTGTTGTCAAGGTCAAAAGGTTCTCTGGTCTTGTGACAGAATGGTCATTGACCAGCCTTTTATATGAACCTAAGACCTCAGACCTTAGGCAGTTTACAGCAAACCTGATAGAGATGACTTTCCCCTTAATCTAACAGATATCAGGATCAGGGTGAGGCTATTAAGGCAGAATCATCTGAGACCCACCCACATCTTTCACAGCAACTAGGGCCATAATGGACAGCTGATTACTAGAGTTTCAGAATGTGAATTGTACCTTCTTTGGAAAAAAAAGGACTCATTAAAAAACTTTTCTCAGTTTGAGTCAAAGGTTCCTCTGAGACCATTTAATTTTCCTTTTAGAATGACTGGCTTTTGAATACATATATGTAAACATGTGTATATACATGCATAGCTATAGATAGTGCTATTGACATATACGTCGCATTTCTTAATAAATGAATAAGATTTGTCAGAGGGTAGGGAGGTAGATAAGTGGCTATTTTCAAAGTAGCTTAGTTAGCTCTTCTCCCAGAAAGTACATTTCTATGAAACAGAAGTACGATAAAATTCTAGAGGTCACCTGATATACCCCATACCTAAGCAGGAACCCCCTTCTACTACTTCCTTACCAAGAAGTCATCCAGCTTCTACTTGAAAAGTAAAGAAACAAGCATTTATTAAGTGCTTACTATATGCCAGGACCTACGCTAAGCATTTTATAGATATCTTTACAACCACCTTAGGAAGGGGATGCTATCATTAAGCCCATTCTACAGTTGAGGAAATTGGAGCAGACAGCAAGTAAGTGACTTGCCCAGGGTCACACAGCTAGTAAGTGTCTGAGGCTGCTGACTCTGGACCCAGGGCTAGATCTGCCATACCCCTTGGCTGGCCACAAGGCCCAGCAATAGAGAATGTATTGCCTCACAAGGCAAGTGGGCTCTAAATGTGAGGAAGCCTTTCCCTATCTTAAGCCCAAATCTTCCCCTATGTGATTTCTACCCATTACTCTTGAGTTTTCCTCTGATCACAACCAAAAAATCCCAAACCCTATTTCATACATAGCACTTAAAACATTCAAAGCCTCTATCTTGCATTCTCTAAGTTACCTCTTCTCCAGGCTTTGAGGGGTGGGGACAGGACACAGTTCTTCAAATATTTTATGATGTGATTCCTATGCTCCTCATCAACCCAATACTTGAACCCTAAAGAGGGAATTAACATTTATTCCTATTGAATTGAATCTTGTTCACTTAGACATTTGTCTTATCCTATATTAAGATCTTTTCTGTGGTGGTGGTGGTGGTGGTTGTTGATGGCAGAGATCTTGATTCTGTCATCCAATGGTTAGCTATCCTTCCCAGAAATGTATCACTGGAAAATCTGATGCATTTGTAACAGTAGCCACAAAACCAGTAGAGCACTGCCTGGAAGAGACCACGTAACATCTGTGGACAGCAGACTCAGTAAGAACCACCCCATGACAAGAGCAGAAGACATTGGTGGGCCTACAGTGGCAGATCCACGTTTCCCCTCCACACGGTGCCCATCTATACGCCTTCCCAACATGTGTGAACTCTTCCCACTGACAGTATTTTTATTTCGAGGGAGCAATACCGTGATGGAAATGTTCCATCCCTATGCTATCTGATTAAAGGCCTTTAATTTGAATTGTGTTAGCTTATTCAACCAGGAATAGAAAGTGGAAGCTCATGCACTATGTTGTTGTTTTTTTTTTCCCCGAGTAGATGGAAAATCACAGAGTATCTTGAACCTTTGATAGCCTTTTCTTGGGGTCCTTTCAGGTGCTAGAACTCCCTTATTTCTCAGGACAGTTAAGAATATTTTCTAAGTAACTGTCTGTGAATTAGAAAAATCACTGCTCCAACTTTTACTCCTAACCTCTCTTCAGGATGGCCATATATCACATTCTTTAGCAGAGGTTCCCAAACTTATTTGATCTACTGCACCCTTTTCAAATGAAACAAGAAAGTTACTCATGCCCTCCCCCGAGAAATCTATTTTATTTAGCCCTTTAACAGTTTTTTCCTGAAATTTGCATAATTGCAAGAAAAATTTATGACTCATCTTAAATTTAATAATTTACTGTAAATTTGTAGTTTTTTCTTCCATTGAAATTTTGATGATGCTATATGATATGCATAGTATCATATTGCAAACAGGTCATTATATGCACATCTTCCTGCAGATGCATTCTGGACTTCCTGACAAGGTGTAGCACACTCACCTGCCAACACTTGCTTGTTAAGACCTGTTGGAAGACTTGACCACTAATGGGTTATAACTTGCATTTTGTGTGTTTATTTGGAAAATAATGTAATACTATGACTTTAACTCTACAACAGATGAAACATGTACAAATGGTTTTTCTGAAGTTTCCTTATCTTCTTTCCTTATGCTTCCACCATTCCCTTATTTTTATTCAATGCCCTTCCCCAGTTGCACCCAAGGCTTCTACTGCCCTACCTAAATCATTCCAGTGCCCCCAAATGGGTGTTATCACCCACTTTGGGAACCTATGCTCTTTTAGGGTATGAAAGATACAGGTTCTCTGGGAATGTGAACTGAGTAGTATTCAATATATACCTTTTAACATATTGAAAAAAATCTGAGGTAGTCACTTATACTTCTAGAGATTTTTGATGCAGAAAAATGACTTCTATCTCAAAGCAAACAAATAGAGATAGAAGTAACTGCCTTGTGGAGGTAGTGAGATCTCCATCACTTTGTCTTCATATTTATCCTCAAGGACATTCTAAGAGGAACATACATCCTGGGTGGTCTATAGACCCAAACATATTCCATAGTAAGATCCTCCAGTGACCCTGCTTTTCCTGGGATTAAGACATTTGATTAATGTGTGTCATTGCTGAAAGTACACCAAGTTAGGAGAGTTAGGAGACCTAGGTGCTAATCTTGACTTTGCCTCTAACTTGCTATGTGATCTCACGTATTCATTTCACCTTTATTGACTATAGTTCCTTTGCCTGTGAAGCAACAATAGAAATGCTTACAACCTTATGCATCATAGCATTGATCCTATGCTATGGAGGTATCTTGTGGCCTAGTGTGCCGAACCAAGAATATCTAACTCAGACACCTTACTTTTCTGTGTGACCCTGGACAAGCCACTTAACCCCTTGTCTTCCTTGGTTTCCTCAAGGGTAAAATGGGGATAATAACACCACCTACCCTAGCAGGGCTATTGTGAGGATCATATGAGATAATAGTTGTAAAGAAAATATTTTGCATAGTGCCTGGCATATAATAAATAATTAATGTTTATTCATATCATTTCCTATCTCTCCCCCAACCCTCAATATGAAAGTCATTTAAAGGGTAAACACCTAAAGCAAGGACCAATATTTTATGGCAAATAGTGGGGGATAAAGCTTGAGGGAGCCTTTATCTTGTAAAACACAAAGGAAAATTGTAAGTTTATTTAGTCCTATGTTTAGTAAAACTAAAGTTATAATTTGCAACTATGTGCTAATTCTTAGAATGAACAAAGAATAAGCTAAGTACTGGTAGGATTTGGGTGGGCGCCATAATTTTTCTGACAAAATTGCACAATGGCATATTGTGTCAACCACATTGAATTTTTGAAATCCAATCATTAAGAAGGTCTTTGTCACAAAAATATTTGAGAGTTTGTCAGTTTTCCCAAGGGCCTCTCTTAGTCATCTGGTATTCAAAGTATTCTTTTATGAAACACTATTAGAGAATTAATGAGAGACTTATTGATGCATGGGTTGACTCAATGGGTGGGGATGAGTGAGAGTAGATGCTAGTGTTCCAAGGAGGAGAGATAGTTGAATGGGGGATGATTTTATGAGCCATCAGTTTATTAGTGAATATTTTCATGTTATAACAATATTTGCTTTTCTATACAACCTTGAAAGGGAGGCAGCATGATAGAGTGGATGGATAGGCCTCTTTGGAGCTGGGAAGACCTGGATTCTAGTCCTGTGTCTGACAGTGTGAGTCTGGACAAGTCACTTAGTTTTCCATAACACTGGGCAGATCTCTAACATAAGTTATAAAGCAATTGTTGATATCCATTGGTAGAGGACGTTTATTTACTGGGAGTTCCTTAGACCAATGAAATCACAATTGCAGACCAAAAAACATATCAATTTTATAAATGTGAGGATTCAATAGCAAGTAATACATATAAAATACCTTGTAAGCATCAAGAACTTCATAAAGTCAATTACTGTTATCATTCATATGTTATATATATATATGTATATATATATGTGTGTATATATATATATGTATATATATATGTGTGTATATATATAATGGTTTCTCCATTTGTAGAGCTATGCCCTTTCTCTCAGCATTATGATTTGGGGGATTTCTTAGACAACATATAGTAAAGTTATTTTGCATGTGACATTTGTCATTTCTCTTTTCTTAAATGTGGTGAATTTGACATTTATACTGAACCTAGATAAAACCTGCCTACTAAGTCTTCATCACCACATGTCATTTTATTTTAAAATTAAAGTGTAAATGCTACTCATAATATGAAGGTAAAACACCCTTGCTAGTTGAGTCTTCCATGAGAAGACAAGAAATAACAGAATAACTTAGTCATACCAATGTATAGTCATCAAATTATAGATGATTAAACCAATACTCACTGACTCAAAATTTGACAGTGTAAACTTTGTAAGAAAATCCCCTTTGAGAGAATATTCCATTTAAAATCCATCAAAATATAACTTGGTAGATGTCATATTCAGGTTGCATTATCTGACCCTGGATGACCTTTGAGAGCAATAGCAAAGTACCATGGAGTATTTCAGTCCTTGCAGCAGTACTTACGCATGGCCATGACTGATGAACAGAAGTTGCTGGTCTATAGCATAGCAATATTTTCCATATGGTTTCTCAGAAGGTCCATTGCCAAAGTAGTTAAGGTGATAATCAGGCATTCTTCAGGATTACAGTGAACAGAGTTCATGCTGCCATTACGATGTGGTGCAAATACTGGCAAGCTGAATCTTTCGTGAAGCCTTTTCTAGAGGGCACCTGATTTTTTCCACTAAGAATTTTCCAATGAATGTCAATGGCATTCATACTATTAAAAATTCCAACTACAGAGCCGCAGAATCATGATTTTAGGGTTGGAAGGGAGCATAAGGATCATCTAGTCTGACCCCTTCATTTAACAGATGAAGTAACTGAATAGATGAAGTGATTTGTATAAGGTTGTACAAACAGTAAGTGTTACCACTTTAGCCATCATTAGAACCTAGGTCCTCTGGGTCCAAATTCAGTATTGCTTCCATGGTGCCATGCTCTCTAAAAATGTCAACAGATTTCCCATAGTGTTTTGAAAGAAAAAAGAGAAAGCCAATGCCATTGAATCTGGATTCAGTGTTTTCACTAGTTCACTTGAAAACTAGAAATGTTCCTGTACTTTAAGGACAAAACCCTGAAGAACTTACTCATCTAATGAAACTATTAACACATACTCAGTGAGTTATAATACTTGTGCCCCAATAATAATTCCTGATGGTAAGGAGACTATTTAGACACAGGCCTAGTATGAGAGGCAGAGAAATTTTGTGAAGAATTTGATAACAGCCTACAAATTAAATTAACATCTCTTTTTATAGTTAGTGACTTCAACTCAATAGTGAACAGAGGTGAGGATGGAAAAATTATGTTAGAAAATATGGCTCAAGTGAAAGAACCAAGAGAGCTAGACTGGCAGACTAAAATGAAGCCTCAAGCTTCATGAATACTTACTTTCTTCTTTGAGAAATGCACTAGATATGGCAAACATCAAATAAAGGCACAAAAATGAAATTCATTCTATTTTCAGAGGAGACCATTGGTTGCTAATATAGGAGTCATTTATGAATTAGCTGCCATTGTACAGTCAGACTGCTGATTTTTTAGTCCAAATTCAATGCCAAAGTAGAAGAAAGAATAAATGTGAGAAGAATATTGTATGCAACTGTGGCAACTCCATGTGATCTACTTAAGCAAGCTGTTACTGCTGAAAATGGGAAATGGATAAAAGAACAGATAACAATACTACCAATTGGACAGCTGGAAACAAATTACCATGATTATGAGCCCCCGAAAACTCAGAACCTGTTTGGTACAATGGAAAGATCACTGAATTTGGAGTCAAAATACCTTTGTTTAAATTCTGTCTCTGTTCCTTACTACCTGCAAGAACCTGGACAAGTTGTTTAACTTCAGTAGACCTCCATTTCTTAATCTAGAGAATATGGGGGTCAGGTACCTTCCAGCTCCAAACCTATGATCATACAATTCTTCCTCCGCAGAGAGATATGACAGCCAAGGCCAATACCTACTTAGAATATAAATTAATTTGTAAAATTTTATGAAGTGTTAACTGTGTAAGCAGTATTGACTCTTATAAGATAATAAGAAACAATGGTGGCAAAATTGAATTAAAAGAAACAAGATGAGACACCTCACTAAATAGAGTCACTTCTAGGGAAGTTGAGACTAAAACTAGGTGGCATGTAACAATTAGGTAAAAAACATAGATGTTCCATAGAGATTTTTATAACAGACTATTTTCAGTATCAATGACAATGGAGTGACCTCATTTCAACACTAACATCAGATACTCAAATGGGCTTTTGGAGGAAGTGGAAATGGCACTGAAGAAAACAGGAATGAGAAGGCAATCAATCTGGACCAAAACAAGTTTACTCAGAAGAGCATCCATGCTGAAAGTTATGCAACATTGAGGGATTAATTCACAAGCTCTGTGAAAGAAGAGAGAATACCAAATATTTTTGGGGAAAAACCAGAAAACCTTGTATCTCATTATTACAAACCGCAACGACAAACAATTGCCAACCACTGAGAGATAACTGCCAATCTGTAAGGATACCAATCTCTATGAATGTTTTTGAAGATAACACATGTATGCATTGATTGTATCCTTGATGAAGGCATGCGAGAGGGACAGGCAGACTTTCCCAAGTGATATTTTGCAGCAAACCACACCTTTATTATTACACAAGTGACTATAAGATGTAGAGATTACAACATCCCACTTGTTGCTTGGGGCTGTAAAAATAAAACAAAACAAAATTATAAACTCTAAAGTGAACACCTCTTTAAATGTCTTTCTCTAACATGGCATTTCCCACACATATGTCAATATGGCACAAGATTCCTTTAAAGAGAACTTCATACTGAAGCCTGTCAAGTCTCCATCTCCTATTCTGATCTCTCTCCAGTCCCTGCATTACCAACTTCCTATTGGACATTCCCAACTGGATGCCCCATAGGCATCTGACACTCAACACATCTACAACTGAATTCAATTTCTTTTCCTCCAAGACCACTCTTCTCAACCTCTTTTTTTATTCTAAGGGCACCACTATCCTTCTAAGTCACCTAAATCTGTAACTTTGATATAGTCCTTGACTCCTCTTTCATTCATCCTTCATATGCAATCAATTGCCAAATCTTGTTGTTTCTAATGTCATAACTTCATTCACCTCCATCTCTTTCTCTCCATATACAAATTCACCACCACCTCAGTTAAGGTCCTCATCAGTAACCTCCTATTTGGTCTCCTGGCCTCAAATCCCTCCCCATTCCACTCTGTCCAACACAGCTATCAAAGTAAATTTCATGAAACTCGGATTTGACCATATCACTCCTCTACTCAATAAATATTAATAGGTCCCAGTCTCTTCAAGAAGCAAATATAAATTCCTTTGTTTGATATTTAAAACATTTCACAACCTGACTCCAACCTACCTAGCCAAATTCACCTTTAAAAAAAAACTATTTCTCATATATGATGCTCTCCATTGGACAGATCTGTGCCTTTGCATTGGCAGTCCCACGTGCCTAAAATGGACTATTTCCTCATCTTCATCTCTTGAAATTCCCAGTGTTCTTTCAGGCTCAGTTAATATGAAGTAATCTCTAGCTTGCCCAGATATTCATGTCTTCCTCTCAAATTCATTTTGTATCTGTTTTGTATGTGGGATGAACCCCATCCCCCCATAACCCTAACCCTCCAGAGGGGGATTTACAAGAAAATATGAATGAGAATAGGACAGAACAGGTAGGTGTGTTTTTAGTTTGCATCTTTTGGAGGGAGTACTCACATTTTGAAATCACAGATCCACTGAAACACTGGTTTTTTGATATTCAGAAACATACTTTGCCAAATCTTGAAAGAACCTGGTCAGTTAGACCAATAAAAAATACCAATACAAAAATTCAGTCCAGATAAGTTGGATGAGAAAATTCAGATGAGCTGTCTTTCATTATGAAAGGCAGGCAGCATACTGTAGAGGATACAGCACTGGGCATAGAGTCACTGTGTTTGAATCCTGCCTCAAATACTTAGTAGCTTTGTGGCTTTGGGCAAGTCCCTAAACCTCTCTGTGCCTCAGTTTCCTCATCTGAAAAATGAAGGGCTTGGACTTGATGACCTCCAAAGTCTTTTCTAGCTTTAAGTCTATGGTCAGTAGTTTCTTACACTAGTATATATGATGAGTAGGGCTCCAATAACTACCTCCCTGCTCATTACATTCTGTCTCAGAGCAGGCGGTAATGCAGAATCCAAGCTTCTCAGCTCCACACTAACTCTGGCACTCAAGGCTCAATCATTCAGTCACTCATTCATGTGCATGCTTACTGAAGCCCTTCCTCACTCACTTTCTCTCTTGAACCATACTTAGCTGAGTTCTCTCATTCAGTACTCACTTTCTGCTCCCTTTCAGCATCAAGCTTTTTTCTTTCCTTCCCAGTCTGTGGGCTAATCTTCTTCCATGTTATAGTCAAACACCCATCCTAATGGGCACCATGCACTGTTAGGTGCTGGGTTTGAAAAGACACAAATAACATAACTCCTGACCTCAAGGAACTTGTATTCTACTCAATGGGACTGGTGGTGGAGGGGATATGAGCAAAATGGATGTGATATGTTTTCAGTTGAGTTTACTGCATGGCAAGATGGGGCCAAAGAGAGAATAATAGAAAACATGCTAAGGATATTTAAGGAGAGAGATTGCACAATGAGCTCAGCTGGCACCTAGCCTTAACAGAAGATAATGATTCTGAAGAAAAGAAACAGAGGTAGTAGATTTTCACTCCAAACATGATGGGGCTGGCCTGTGTGAATGCAAAATGGAACCTTGAGTTTGGGGAGCAGCCTGGGTTCTAATGTCTTAGGAACATAAAGTATTGTATGAAAATATGCTGATCAGAGCCAGATTGTAAAGAGTACCAGACTAAAGAAATCGAACTTTTTTTCTAGAAATACCATGGAGCCTCTGAAGGGTTTTTAAGCAATTGTTTTGGTAGGTATGGGAAGGAGGAATTGATAAGGGGAAAAATGGAGACAGAAACTGGCATTATTATAGTAGTGTAGGATTGAGATGATATAAAGCAGAACCAGAGTGGCAGTAGTAGGAATGGAAACCTTGGCAACCATATAAATTCCCATGGGCTAGCAAAGATCTTTGAGAATATTATAGAGTGGGCACTTCCATTATTTGTGTAAGTCAAGAAAGTCAAATATAAAATTGGAAATTCCAATGTTGCCTTCTCAGGAGACCACATCAATGCCATTGGCATCCACATTACTTAAGATACGGTGCTTTACAACCCACATTGCACCTACCCCAAAACCAAGTCTCCCAAGGGCTATTTCATTTCTGCCATGTCCTTCTTCTATGAAAGGAAATCATTGCTGAGCCACCCAACAACCTCAATCTACCACTCAATAAGCATTTATTAAACCCCTGCTATGGGACAGGTACTATATTGAGCAATGAGGATACAAAGACAAAAGTGAGATGGTTCCTGCCCTCAAGGAGTTTTTTTTCTACTGAGGGTGATGAATATGAACATATATAGGCAAATACTATTTACCTATAATATATGTATGTATATATTGTGTATATAGACACATACATGCATATACAAAATAGCTACCACATAATTCTTTTTTCTTTTTACTTTTTGGAGGGCAGTTGGGGTTAAGTGACTTGCACAGAGTCACATGGCTAAGTAAGTGTGTCAAGCATCTGAGGTCGGATTTGAACTTGGGTCCTCCTGACTCCAAGGCTGGTGCTCTATTCACTGCACCACCTAGCCGCCCCTACCACATAATTCTTGAGGGGAAATATTCTAGCAGTTGCTGTATCAGCAAAGGCCTCATGGTCAAGATAGTGCTGGAACTGAGTCTTGAAGAAAGCTTGGGATTCTATCATTTAGAGATGAAGTGGGAGTACTTTCCAAGCATGGAGGAAAGGCAATGGAAAGGGACAGAGACTGGTGCTGAATTGTGAGGAACTCTAAGAAGACTAGTATAATTGGACTGTGAAGTGGGATACAATAAGGCTAGAAAGATAAGGTGGAGTCAGCACACGAAGAGCTTTGAATTCCAAAGAGAGGAGTTTGTACTTGATCCTAGAGGTGGCAGAGAGCCAGTGAATAATCATGGTGATGGTAAGAATAATAGCTAGTATTTATATAGTGTTTACTATATATATGTATATTTATATAGTGTTTACTATATATATGTGTATTTGTATAGTGTTTACTACATATATGTAAGCATACATATGTGTTTACTATATATGTGTATGGCACTGTGCTAGGCACTTGCCAATTATTATCTCAGTTGATCCCCACAACAATCTTGGGATGTAGGTGCCATTATGATCCTTGTTTTACAGTTGGGAAAACTAAGACAAACTGAGGTTAAGTGACTTGCTTCGGGTCACACAGCTACTAAATACCAGGGCCAAATTTGAACTCAAGTCTTTCTGACTCCAGGTCTGATACTTAATCCACTGCACCCCCAAGCTCCTGTGTAGTTTATTGAGTAGAAGAGTGACCTGGTCTGGCCTGTACTTTTGGAAAATAACCTTACCAGTTGGGGAGATTAGAAATAAGGGAGACTTGAGGCAATCATTAAATATTTCTTAAGCAACTACTACATGCTAGGCACTGAAGAGGCAGAGAGGAGGAGGAAGAGCAATCAGGAGGCTATTGCAATAGTCCAGGGGAGAGGTTGACGTTCCCATCCTTTGTACTTGAAGAGAACCAGTGACATCACAATGTTGGGGTCAAAGTACAGTGTGTTCGACTGTGGCCAATCAGTCCAATATGAGCTGGGAACCTCTACCACAGGTCAGACACAAGCAGTCTGAGCCACTTTTCAGGGTTGCTTCTGCACCTTTGGTTGGCCACCTGTCACCTGAGTTTCACCTGTGGCTCCAAGAAACTACAGCATGCACAGAAGCCATACCCCAGTTGATCTCAGTAGATGGGCTTAACCAGATTAAGAGTAAGCAACAGGCATCAAACCCATCAGTGAGTTAGGGGGATGTGTACTCTCAATGTGAAAACTTCTTCCTGGCAGCATAGGAGGATGAGAATGATTTGTTCCAATGGGTCATGAAGGTGTGGGAAGCAGATACTATGGAACACTTAGAGCCTGGTTAGACATCGAGGATGCCAAGGTCATCCATTGCATCCCAGGCTGTTGCTAGTCATCTTGATTTTCGTCTTGCCACCGGACTTTAATGACTCTGGAAGAGAGAATGAAGCCAATGACTCTGTGTAACTCTGCTTCACTTAAATCCAATTTCAGGCACATCATCCACAATTCTACTATTTTTGTAGGTGAGAAGTGATGAGAGCCTGAACTAAGGTTATGGTTCTGTGAGTGAAGAGAAGGGGATGATGCATGTTGATGATTTAGTGGAGGTAGAAATGCCAAGATTAGAAAACTCTACATGTGGGATGCGAAAGAGTGAGGAAGCAGAAATGATATTGGGGTTTCAAAGCTACCATGGAGTTGAACAATGGGGTTTTTTAGAATGTAAAGGAGACATTGATTACTGAATCTGAACTAATATGTTACGATGAAGCAGAAGCCACTGGTTTGTACCATTAATGCTTCATTTATGGTGATACAGCAATGCTTAGTTAGCACACAAGGAGAGATAGCCCTGCGATGCTGATTTTTGCTCAAGAACAACGTCATCTATAGATGACAACAGACCTACAAACAAATGACAAAGAAGGTCTGGCTGTTATCATGGGAGTCAAGAAGTAGTCCCAATAATTCCACGTCCTTACATCTTACATTTATCACAAGTGTCTTGCATTCCAAGGACAAGCCTACTTCTTTAATGATGCCTCCATGTAGACAATCCTTGTATGTTTTCTTAGTCTTTACAACTGCACAACTGTCTATGAACTTGGGAGAGCAATATTGAATGTTGATGACCAGAATCATCTGCCATGACAGAGTCCAAATTATGTTCAGTCATATCCAGTGGAAATTGCAATGTCAGAAAAACTTTCTGATCCACCTCTTCAGGATGAACCTATCTGTTAACTAACTGCACAGGTCTCAAGGTGAAACCTCTGGAACTGGGGGTGATAATAAAAGCTGCCTGAGAAATTCAAGCCATTCCTAAACCATTAATGTGTTACATACCCATAAATGGTGCCATTATGGGGAGGGGAGAATCATATTGTTTTCTCAAAGGTTGGTTGTCATATCAACAATAGTTGTAAACACTAATTTGCATATCTAGGAGTTTTGTTGGTTTGTTTGTTTGAGATGAAAATTTTAAAATGACTTTTGATGGCCTGAATTGAATCTGATAATGAAAAAATTCTGGAAAAACCAGAGATTTGGAGCTAGAAGTATCTTTTAAAGATCATCTAGACCAAAGATTCTTAATTTTTTTTTGTCCTGTGGATGCCAAAGGGATCCATAGGAGCCTATAGACTCCTTTTTAGAAAAATGTTTTTAAATACAGAAAACAAAATACATAGGATTACAAAGGAAAGCAATGATATCAAAATACAGTTATTAGGTTTTTTTTAAGTTCACAGACCTCAGGTGAAGAGTCCCTTATCTAGACCAACCCTCTGGTTTTATAGAAAGCTGAAGTTAAGTAAGTTAAATGATTTTGCCCAGGTCACACAGGTAGTAAAAGGAAGAGCCAACATTTGAAGCCAGGTATTCTGACTTGAGTCCAGAACTCTTTCCATTGAATCACATCATCTGTCAAATATGACCTTGTCAGATCACTCAGTATAAACCAGTAGTACAACATTTTCCATGAGAAGGACTGAGAAGCCTTGCTCGGGATTCAATATTGACTTTGCAGGACTATTCCAGCAATTTCTGAAGGAAGAGTGATGGTATCTGTTGTAGGTGGGTTATGAGAGGGGCTCATATCTTATTGCCCTTGGCAGATGTGGCTATCAGCAGAGAGGTTCTGACCCAGGTAAGCCCTTGGGACTCAGTGAGGATGTACCTGCTCTGTGTGGGTCTCTGGGGGAATTTCCCTTTGTGTAAGCATTTTTCCATGAGCCCTGAAGGTGTACTGACCTACGCAAGTATATCTATGTCTTCTTTCCTCAAGAGCTGTGTGTGTTCAATCGGTGTTTGGTACCCTCCCCTAAGAAAAGCGTCAATGTACAGGAAGGGTGCATCTGAGTACAAGGTGATTCAGACCACATATCTGATATGGTGATTGTTCTCAGTCCCATTGTCACAGGGCCATTTTTGAGAGGCCCCAATGTAAAACTCTAGCTACAGTTAAAATCGCCCACGTTGTAAGCACCAGACATTCTCAAAGTGAAGTTCCCAACTAGGACCTATAGCCTGGCTAGAGCAGAGCATAGTGGTACTACCAACTCTTTCATTCTTGATGCTCTATTTCTGTGCCTATGGGAGAAGATCCTACTTTCCAAGGGTGGACAAGGAGAAATAGAACCTAGATTCTCCGCCTACTTCTGAGCATCCATGAATCCATGACCCTGTGCTCATAGAAATTTGTCTGATATGCCTGCTGGAGATTGTGTTAACCTACGAATAAAAAGTTTTGAGGGTATGAAAAAATAGCCCTTTTAGGTCCAAAGCTCCTCTCTCAGTATTTTTCCTTATTTGCCAGCTTGCTATTTAATTTTACACTTAGAAATGTACTTGAAATTAATATTTCTTTACAATTACTGCGAACCATTCTAAAAAAAAAAATCAGCTGTGTCTGGGTTTCCAGTTATTTTTATCAAAAGTTTTCACATTATCTTTCATCTGCGTAAATAAGTGGTCGGTAATTTGTGATAATGTACTTGAAACTTCATCCTAATTCTTTGAATTTGCCTCCTACTTTATATTAGTAAGTGGGTAGGAGCATTTTCCAAGTCCAAGGATTGTCAGATACTTTAGTTTCCTTATTGTCCTTCTAGCAGAACCATGTTTTAAAGCTCTGTAGTCTAATCAGGGCCTCCTTCTTATGTCTTATTTCATATGCCCATCTCTCTTACATCCCTGCAATCTGCATGATGGTAATATATCCTTATAACAAAGCTAATGGTATTATGGCACCAGAGGCCCCTCACATGTAGATCCCCAGAAAGCTATTGTAGGTGGGTTGGCTTCTACTCAAAAGTATAGCTTCTGAGTCTACCCTGATGTGTTTACATAATGCTAGACCTGACTTCAAATCACTTACTAGCTGTATGACCCTGGGCAAGTCACTTAGCTTCTATCTACCTCAGTTTCCTGATCTTCAAAATGGCTAGTAATAATAGCACCTGTCTCCCAGAGTTATTGTGAGCATAAAGCCTGATGCATCATTCCTACTACTGGGGAGGCTCTCTGTATTGGTACTGGATTTAGTGTGAAGATCCAATTGGCTTAGCTCACTGTAACCCAGAACTCCTGAGCTCAAGTGATCCACAAGCCTCAATTTGTATCAGGGGTTACAAGTGTGGGCCACCATGCCTTGCCTAACTTGTATAATTTCATCAGCTTTGTTTACTGTTCACTCACACTTACTGTTTGGGGTCCTTCAGTGCCCTCTATTAAAACCCCACAGAATGCCCAAATACTCAGGATCTTGTCCCTATCTTAATTCTAAAGCTAGCTAGCTATGGGATGAAGATCTAATCCACTCATAACATTCCTCAACATTTTATTTTATTAATTATGGTGTCAGTGAGTGCATTGTAAGTATAGTTACCTATAATCTCCCAACCGTCTGCCATGGTGGTCTCTGTGATGCATCCCGAACTTCAGTCTTCCCTCTTCATATTGACCACCAAGCCTAGGATTAGGACAATCCTTTCTTCAAAGTAGCCCCCCCTCCAAAAAAAGGAAGTACTGAAACCAGTGAACAATCCCCAACCCAGATGTGCCCAGAACAAATAGGAAGAGTCCCGAAAGTATTGGTTTGAGCACTTCAGGGCCAATTCTTCAATTATAATCTCTATCTCATACCCTCAAAACAATTATAATCTTTAACAACTATTCTTGTACCTGAGTTATTAATACTTGGACTGGAAATAAAATATTAGTCGCTGGGCCTTCCCACAGACTGTAGGAGTTTCCCTCTGAGGTGTGACGCATGCACTCATAAATCAACTTCCCCATTCTCAGCTCCTTGCAGAAAAACTAAGGCCCTGGTACTTAGATGCCACCTGCACAGAAAGGGGCCCATTGACCAGGGCCTAAGAAAGGAAGAGGGCATTTCTGGGCCTTTGTTTTCTATTCTGGCATACCCAGGGAATCCACCCAGGAATAATCTGTGTTGCGTTCATACCCAGCTCTCCACGTATTATCTCTCTTCATTTCTAGAATGTTTCCTTCTGTGAATCTCCCCTTTCTGGGTACGTGTCCAGGTTTCCCCCAGGTGACTCTAGATTATAATCTAATGTACATCATACAGAAGCCCTCCTCTTTCTTCAGAGCTAAATGAATCCCTTGAAGCCACAGTTTGCTTTTGTAATTTTCATTTGCATCTGATCATTTCTTCCCAATTTAAGAATAGAAAGTCTTAAAGTTCCCAATTAATGGGAACCCTGAGAGCTGGTGTAGGACTTGTAGGTCTTCACTGAGCTAACCACTGGTCCAGGGTGAGACAAGACTGTTCATGTTGAATAATTTACACATCTTTTCTCAGAATGCTGTGCTTAAAGCAACATGACAGCCTAGAAAAGCTATTTCTTATCTAGTTCATAAATAGTCAAAGGATATGAACAGAGAGTTTTCAAAGGAAGAAATCCAAGCTATCAATTACCATTTTAAAAAATGCTCAAAATTGCTAATAGAGAAATACAAAGTGAAGCAATTCTGAGATTCCCATAAGATTTGCAAAGTTGACAACAAAAAACAGTGACAAATGTTGGAGGGGCTGCAGGAAAAGAGGTATAATAATATACAGTTGCTGTGTATCGGTGCAACCATTAGGGGAAACAATTTGGAAATGTTCCCAGAAAGCCAGTAAATTGCATACCTTTTAACCCAGCTATGTTGCTACTGGGTCTATACACCAAAGATTTCAAAGAAGGAAAGGACACATATGTACAAACATTATAGCAACTCTTCTTGTAGTGACAAAGGAAACTAAGGGAGTAACCATCAATTTGGTAATGTCTGAACAAGTTATGGCATCTGAATATGATGGAAAATTATTTTGCCATAAAATATGGTGAAGAGGATGGTTTCAGAAAAACCTGGGAAGACATGTATGAATTGATGCAGGGTGATGTGAGCAGAGCCAGGAGAACCATTTATACGACAACAATAATATCTTATTTTTTTTTCTTTTTGGAGGGGGGAAGGTAGGGCAATTGGGGTTAAGTGACTTGCCCAAGGTCATATGGCTAGTAAGTATTAAGTGTCTGAGGTCAGATTTGAACTCAGGCCCCTCTGACTCCAGGGCTGGTGCTGTATTCTCTGCACCACCTAGCTGCCCCTAACAACAACAATATTGTAAAGACAAACAGTCTTAAAGACTTAAGAACTCTAATTGATGCAATGACCAACTGTGATTCCAGAGGACCAGTGATAAAGAAGTGATCTATCTCCACCTCCTGACAGGGGATGGACATAGGACATTGTTACTATTGTTCATTCATGTCTGACTCTATGTGATCCCATGGACAAAAGTCCATGGGATTTTCTTGGCAAAGACATTGGAGTGGTTTGCCATTTTCTTCTCCAGTGTCTCCCAATTTTATTGATGAGGGACTGAAGCAAATAGGGGTTAAGAGACTTGCCCAAGGTCACACAGCTAGTCAGTATCTGAGGCCAGACTGAAAATTCAGATCTTCCAGACTCCAGGCCTAGTACTCTATCCACAGGACTACTTAGTTGCCCCATATATTTTTCAATTTGGACAATTCAAGAATTTTTTTTCGCTTGAATATGCATATTTGTTATAAGGATCTAACTTTTCTATTGGGGAGAGTGGTAGGATGTGGGAGGGAGAGAAAAAAATGTTTGATAATTTTTTTAATTAAAGTAAGGTTTTTTAAAAAGAAAAATTGTTACTGGCATCAAGGCATGATCCAATAACTTGACCAAGAGATTACTGATCCTTCTTCTGGAGTGTTTAGCCTGGAGATTGTTAGCACTTTCTAACCAGCCCATCAGCAGATGCACCATACCATCACAGAGGGCACACCCGGGAAGAGTAAAAGATAAGCTTCCAACCTCCCCAAGAATTCAGCGCCATCCACCATTTCACCTTATTGATAATACAATACACCAACATGTAAAAAAAAATTGAGATGCCATCTAAGAGATAAGTGAAACAAGATGCAGGTGTGATTGGAGCTCTTTGATGAGGGCAAAGAACTATTGAAAAGGAGTGAGTCACTGCTTTCTGCTCAAGGCTGTCACCCCAGAGTTAAAAGGCTCTATCACCCCTATGATGAAGAACATGACAAAGACATTCAGAATGAATATCACTATGGATCAGTCAGTCCCCATGTCATTGTATCTGAAGATCTAAAGAACGTGGGACATGGAGATGACCGGCTGTCTCAGCCCACAGTACTGAAAAATCTCATTCTTTTTCCTTGGTCAGCAGACCTTCGTCTCTGGCAGACACTACTGGGAGGTAGCTATAAGTGAGCAGCCCCAGTGGGCACTGGGGATCTCTAGTAAGTACTGCAGGAAGAGGAAGACAACCTAATACTCAGCTGACTATATGTATATGCTTTGCTGTGAAAACAGGGGAGATGATTTCTGCCTGGTCACCCAACCTGGATTAGTTTGCCAGGAAATAAAATCCCTATTTCTATAATTGACATATGTTTGGAAACTGCCAGAACTCTCCTGTTCCATAATATGTCAAAGCCTCCCTTATCTATGCCTGTCAAACCTGTCTTCTCTTCTAGTCTCCCAGTACCAAGAACAACGTTTGGGTCCATGATCATCTGTCCAGTGGAATGTAGGACCTGTGGGAATGGCTGTCTCTGAGCCTGAGCAAAGTCAGGTTCACTGATTACAGTCACTGTAAACACAACACAGTCAGTGGCCCAGAGAATGGAGACATCTTCAGCCTCTGCCAAAGATCAACCCCCTAGGAGAACCCAAGGAGCTAATTTGCTGACAAGTGTAAGACTGCCAGCTCAAGGGCATCATTCCCAAGTGCATAGTATGTTGACATGTCATCACAATATTTATTCTCTATGTTTTATTGTATTTTTAATTTATTACATTAGACATTCCCCAATTACATTTTAATCTGGTTCTGGCCCCACTCCCAAATTCCCAAGTTTTGTGAACAAATTTGATGCCTCTGGCCTAGGCGCCCTCCACTAGACACCTTAGCCAAATTGCCATTATATAACGGGATTACTGTCTAGCTCACACCTCTGAATTTCCCTGACAATAGTGTGAGATACTTTTTTCAAATACTTTGCTAACTTTTGTAAGATGTATCTAGAGCATTCCTCTGATATGCCAGTTTAGTAATTTTCTCAAAAAAAAAGGAAAGGAAATAAGGTACAGATAGTTTTGGATAAAGCTATACTGACTTTTTGGAGGTCATTGCTTTTTTTTTCTGTGTTCACTATTTAATAATCGGCTCTAGAATTTTGCTAGTTCAAAGTCAAATTCACTGGCCTACAGTTCAGAGATTGCACCACCACCACTGCCCTCCTTTTTTCTCCTCTGGTCCTTGGTACATCTCCCGTTCTCTGTGATCTTTCAAAGATCATTGATGGTGGTTTAGCAAACACATCTGTCATCTCTACTGGAAATTTTAATGTTGAACTTATGTATATATCTCTTCAGGATAATCAGGATTTTCTAATAAGTCCTGAGTCTCTCATGAGATCTTTCAGAGACAACTTGGGCTGCACATCTATACATCTTTTCTGAGATTTTGCCTCATAATCCTGGGATATTTGGAGGAGCCAAGCCTCAGTAGTATAAATTCAATTAGGGAACAGCACTCTACTTACCTTCTTCAGGACCTGTGCCAATATGCGGCTAACTAATTGATACCAATTAGATAGCACCTCAGAAATACCTGTTCCTAGAACCAATCTGTAATATTCTTTGGATTGGCACTTTGTTTCTTATATTCAGAAATTCTGGACAGTTTTTATGTATTATTTTTTGCATTATAGTGTTCAAGTATTCTGTTTTGTTTTGTTTTGACTCGTCAAATCCTTCTGGGAAACCTACAATCCTTTAATTGTCTCCAGCACCCTGTTTTAGAGATGAATATGCTTTATGGGTATGGGGATTAGGGATTAGCCTTCTCTGGTATTAATTCATTAACTTGTTACCTTGTTAGACTTCTTGGTGTCTTAGCCTGTGGAGATAGCTCCAATTACATTACTTCTTGAGCATCATTATTATCTGGGGGAGTTTTGAGAATTTGGGAGGATCAGAGAAATATCAAGTCTTCCATCTTGTTGGTCATGAGAAGTCTAAATACCCATTTCTACGAGCTAATAATCACAAGGGCAGGCACACTTGTGGAGAATCATGAGCTAAATAGCATTAAAAGGATGCCCCCCCCCTCATTGTTAGCCCTAGAATCCTAAGGAGATCTAGGAACCTCCTTCTGGTGGCCCGACATGCCAGGGGGAGTAGGGGTTGGAATATTCACCTCAGTGTATGTGCTATAAGTTTAGGACTCCACCCCTAAACTCACATTATGAAGAATCGATATAGTAACAGGGAAAAGTGAAAAAAAAATTTACCTTCTTCAAGATCCTGAACTAAAAATTGACTGCTGGTGAGGTAAAGAAAATTTCCTTTACCTTTAGCCCCCATTGTTCTCTTTAAAGGCAAACGTGTGGTCTTTTTCCAACTTTCCCCAGAGTACAAATGTTTACAAAACCGATTTATAGATGTAAATGTTTGCTTCTTTTAGACTCTGGCAAAATGTCAAGAATAACAAGTGTAGAAGTATATCTCATTCAGACTGGGAACAGTCCAATTTGCACCTTGAAGAAGATGGGAAATTTTTAATAGGTTCAGTTGTACCTAATAAAAGGTAAGATAACACACTCAGTTGGATACAGAAATCTATCTTACCCTACAGGAAAGTAAAAAGGTGGGGGGGGAGATAGAAGGGAAGGGAAAGATTGGGGGAGGCAGTAGTTAGAAGCAAAATGCTTTTGAGAAGGGACAGGATAAAAGGAGAGAAAGAATAGAACAAACAGGGAGGAAATAGGATGAAGAGAAATACAGTTAGTAATTATAACTGTGAAAAATGAAAGGTACTGAAATGTTTGTCAGCATATAAAAAACCAGAAGAGAGTAGTCTTCAGAGACAATCATCTTATCTCTGGGCATAGACTGACTCTTTTCCCCATCTACTCTTCTACCTGGACAAAGAGATTTAGGAGTTTAAAAAACTGGGGAACTTGGAACCCAAGAAATGGTTGGTGATTATTAGTCTTATGGCCATAGACTAATTATGACTGAGAGGTGAACATTTTGGAAATGTACTAGATGGTTATCATAAATTCAGGTAAGATATCAAACCAAAGGAATCCAGCCCTATACCAGGAAAAATTACCCAAAGACAAGGCTAACCTTAATGGCATTCGCTTGCCAAGATGACCCATCATTCAAATATCTCATCATGAAAGTGTGAGGCCTCAGGGCTATAGCTTTCATGGGGTACACTAAATAGGAAAGGCTTTCTGTTCTTTCTTAGAGGACACAGCAATACCCCAGCTAGGGGTTGCCACTGAGCCAGAAATAGAAGGTGGAGACTATGACTGTCCTGCAAGGAGCAAACCAAGACTAGCATCAGAGTAACATGCCCAGTATAGATACATGCTGTAGCAGCAAGCACCCCAGCATCCCCAGGATGGCTGCCAACACAGGTTCTTAGATCTGCTTTTCTAAAGGAAAGCAACTCAAAATGGGTTAACAATCTTGCTTTAATCAATCAAGCATATCATTTACCTAGTTCAGGGGAAAAGGTCAGCACCCTGAACTTCGGAATATATAGAGGTTACAAGCAGAAATTATAAGAAGATAGAGAAACATTTCAAGCAGACAGGCCTCTAACTGCCCAACCATTACATCCATACCTAGTCAGTCACCAGAGAGGGAGGCATCAACATCTGGGTTTTTCAAAGCTCTCAACGGCTGCCCAGAGTCTCTTCTGGTCAAATCACACAACACTTGTCAAAGCGAGCCCCCAAAACAAAGCCTCACATCAGGGTTATATAGCCTTCTCCTGGGTCAGATAATGTAACAACTCTCTTGACCCACTGCCCAATCACAAAGTATCTCCTGAAAAACAAGCCTCCCACCATAGGCTCCAGGTGCACTTAAGCCTAGGGGCAGGGAAGATCTTACGCAATGCAATCTTAGAAAGATGGCAACAACACAAATTTACATTGCCATTACACAGGCCCAATAAGGAGGAGTGTGAGAATAGTATGAGTATTGGAAAGGCCTTAGAGCCCAGAAGAATGAGAAGGTTGAGTAGTAGCTTTGCTCCCTAAGTGTGTGCCTTTACCCTAGTGATCTCTTTCCCCTAAGGATGTAGTTGTGGCAAATCAAACCCTAGGTTGATCAGAGAGGTATTTTGAAGTAATCCATGGAGGCTTGTGAGCAGAATATGAAATACTTACAATAGGAATTCACAGAGTATTTTGAACCCAGACTAGTTGTCCCCTGGAAAGCCCAATTTGAGGATAGGGTAATGCCTTATTAGTGTGAATTGATTCTCCAGAGACTGATCTCCATGGGTGATTGCAAGCTAAATACAAGTCAGTCAGATGGCCCCAAAGTACTTGATCCCCAATATAAACCCAAAGACTAAGACTGACTTTTTATTATTTACCTGCCATCAATGCATGAGACTCTCGCTTCTCTCTTCCTACGCCCACTCTGATCTACAGTCTCTTCCATTCCTCCTACTTCCCCTTTTTGTCTCTGTCTTGCTTCTCCCACAAACCATTTCTAATGAAAGTGATGAGCCAACAGAAAAATGGCTTTCTGCAGTGTGGTGTTTGACAGAGATGCCTTTGTCCCCAATGCATAGGAAGCTATAGACTCTAAAGAAGGGGCACCTGCAGAATTTGGGGAGAGGGGGCAGCTAGGTGACACAGTGAGTAAAGCACCGGACCCAGAGTCAGGAAGACCCGAGTTTGGTTCTGGCCTCAGACACTTAACACCTACACACACACACACACACACACACACACACACAAACTAGCTATGTAACCTTGGGCAAGTTAACCCCAATTGCTCTCCAAAAAAAAAAAAAGACTTTGGGGAGAGGGTCAGAAAAGGTTGCCCTCTGAGATGGAGGCCAACAACACTTAGAATGCATAGGATCATTAAAATACAAAAGTAAATGA
The DNA here is from genome assembly GCF_028583685.1 of Petaurus breviceps papuanus. NCBI lineage: Eukaryota > Metazoa > Chordata > Mammalia > Diprotodontia > Petauridae > Petaurus > Petaurus breviceps. Next base: position 177,988 of record NW_027185777.1, on the reverse strand, counting down.
CCCTTAGAAACCTCTGCCAGATATGTTGTTAATGAGCTTCCTGAGTCTTAGCAAGAAATCTAGAGAGGCTCCTTAAAAAGAAAAGATAACCATTCAAGTTGTGACTGGTGTGATGGGATGTTATATAATCTATGGGGCAGCTAGATGATGCAGCAGATAGACTTCCAGGCCTGGAGTCAGGAAGACTCAAGTTCAAATCTGGCCTCAGATACTAGCATGACGCTGGGGAAGTCATCTAACTCTGCCTCAGTTTCCTCATTTGTAAAATGAGCTGGAGAAGGAAATGGCAAACCAATCCAGGATCCCTGCCACGAAAATCCCAAATGGGGTCACAAAGAGTTAGATGACTGAAATGACTGAACAACAAAGTGAAATATTATAAATATAAATAAGTGCATTTGTGTAACTTTTTAAAGTTTGCAAAGCTCTTTACATGCACTATCTCATTTGATATTCCCAACAACATTGCTATGGAGTTGCAATAATTACCCCCATTTAACAGATGAAGAGACTGAGGATGAAAGATTAAGTGCCTTGCTTAGAATCAATACAACTAGTTAAGTATCTGAGGCAGGATTAAAACTCAGGTCTTGCTGACTCTAAATCTATCCACAGCTCCCCCGTAGTGATCTACATAAGCTACAATGCTGGACATCATGGCGTGTCTTTCTTAAGGAAGTTCCTTAATTATGAAAGTTTTGGTGACTAAGTATTTGTGACAGGGATTTCTAGTGGTCCTTCTTCCTTCCCCTCCTTGAAGAGGTCCAGGACACAGGAAGCTGTGTGCAGGCGTGCCAACCCTACACATCTCCAACTTTGCCATATCCTTTGCCTTTGAAGGGATTCCCACCTGCCACTGGGAGCCACACTTTCCTCGCGGGGAGCAGAACAGGGCGGCCACTCGCTGGATGTTTATTGTTCATCATTGCTGCTGACCCTGCAGCCCAAACTGGGTGCGGCAAAGAACAAGCTAAGCCATCCTAGGAAACTGTGGTGATTGGAGGGCAATGCAGAAAACCCAGTGTGGAGATGAGAGTTGCATTGGAGAAATAGACCAGCTGTCATATATCAGATCATTGTTCTAAGAGAGACCAGACAGTGAATGTCATGAAAACTTTACCCCCTGCTGGGTTCTGTCTTCTGACCCCAGTCTTCTTTTCCTCTTTCCCTGATTGTAGAGACCATCTTCCAGGTGACTCCAGTTCCTAATCCTTCTCCCCACAATCCAGGAATCATAAGAAAGGTCAGGAAGATCTGCAGGAAAGATGAGTTAGGCAAAGTAGAATTTCTGCAGTTTTTCTGCTGCAACAGTCAGAGTTATTCACTTTGCTGTGTTTTAATAAATAGTCGAATGTCTAACTCTCTGAATGATATTGATCAGCAAGAGGTTTCCTAAATGTGGGGTGGGAGAGGGTATTGTCTAAGAGCGTGTAGATGAGGGCCTCCTGCTAAGACGTGGGGATACTTGTCATTGAGAAAGTCGGCAAGTGCATTAGACATGCTCTGACCTCACTACTTGGCCTGTCATTTGAAGTTAGTGTCACCTGATGGTCAAAATACCTTCTACACTCCCTATCTAAGTGATTAAGTGACTATTTTTCTGTAGGTGGCATATAGTAAGATATGAGACTGGTATGGACAACTGTTGCTACAACAATACTTACCAACCAAATGCATTGTCAATAACATAGTCACATATGGGAGAGAAAAAAAGAGCCCATTCATAGGATTTATAGATGTAAAGGACCTTATAGAAAATCTAGTCCAAGTCATTCATTTTATAGATGAAGGAAAAAACACAGGGAAATGAATCAGCCCAAGATTACAAAGACAGCCCAAGATTACAAAGGGACAGAGTGAGAATTTGAATAGATCCTCAGATATCAGATCCAAGGCTTTTGCTTTTTTCCCCTCAAAACACTTGAATCAATTAATGTTTATAACACTGTTCCCAAGAAATCATGGTTTGATTCTAATAAATGGTATTGGTTTCTAGACCAAAATATTTTGAGAACAGAGAAAGCAATGTATCAAGTTACCACAACAGGTTCCTACTGAATCACTGACTATAACAATATCTGATTTCACTTCTCTAATTCTTTTTGAGGGAGCCCTCTGGATTTTCCAAATTCACCTGGTCACCTGGGCATTACCACATCAGAATATTCTTTCACTAAGATCAAGAAAGAATGAATTCAGAGAAGGGGTTATTCGTGGCCACCTTGGTGGGAGACAGAGCAGTTATGGCTTTCTCTCACCTGACCTTTAGAAGCAACTCAAAGTAATCCTGCCTCCTCTTAGCTATAAAAGACAGCAGTGAAGGGATGGGTCACCACTTTGGTGTACCCACTGAATTCCAACCAACAATGCTTACATCATCAATTCTACTGGCTCCCATGGCCAATCATTCACCTTCTCATAGTATAAACAACTGAGTCATCATGGCCAACCCATGCCTCCATGCTGTCATTTACACTGAAGTTTGGCAGGAAATATCCAATATGCACAGGCTCTAAAGACTGGCCTCAATAGATGATCCATACCCATTAATTGAGGCTCAGTTAAAAGACTTGGAAGGAACATAGTGTAATTTCATGATGTGCCTAATGCTCTGGTCACATTGCTCCTCTGCTCAGAAATTTTCAGAGATAACCCTTTAGCTGTTAACCTTCTATTTAATCTTATCATGTGGGTTACTTTCAGATATGCCATCAACCTACCTGACCAGTTCTGCCACTAACTGCCCATTTCTGACCTTTGGCAAGAAACTTAACCTCTCTGGGTAGCAGGTTCCTCAGCTGTAAAGTTAACTATCTGCCTCTTTGTGAATTGGAGTGTGGGATAGAGAGGGAATGTGATGATAGGAACATCAAACAAGAAAAGAAAAGGGCAAAATGCTTAAACTGAAAGAGGGAGATTTGGAGCAGATTCCCCACATAAGTCTGGAGCAAAGGAAAGAAGACAGAACTAGGATCAGCCCATCCTTTGTTCTCTTTCCTGCCTCTCATCCCACAATAAATTAAGCCAAGAAGCACAACTGTGGCCCTTACTATAATTATGTTTGAATTTTAAAAAATCATTTAAAAGCTTTTATGTGGGGGTGGCTAGGTGGCACAGTGAGTAGAGCACTGGACCTGGAGTCAGGAGGACCTGAGTTCAAATCCAGCCTCAGACACTTAACACAAAAAAACTAGCTGTGTGACCTTGGGCAAGTCACTTAACCCTAATCGCCCTACCTTCCCCCCCAAAAAAGCAAAAAAAAAAATTAATTTTAAAAATAAAAGCTTTTATGTGTGTGCTTTTGTAGGGATCTTTTTTCAAGTTTTTTTTTTTAATTTTCTGAAGGGTACAAAGTTCAAAAGGGTTACCCCAGACAAAGAGAGCTATCAAACAAATCCCTTAGTACCATTTGGAAACCTTTAGGGATAGTAATATGACCAAGCTTTCATGACCCAATTAGCTGCCACACTCATATACCAATAATGGTTTTTGCCAATGTAAATAAACTCTTTGTAATATATATAGATACCAGCCCAGATAGTCTGAAAGCAGGTTTGGGTATTTTTTTTTAAACCAGGCTACCGAAAGCCTCCTAGGAACTTACTGATGTGAAATTCATTATCAGCTTTTGGAGTTTGGGGCCTGAAACATCTTGTCACCATAGTTTTGAGGCAATAGGTAAGGAACACAATGTATATGGTTTACTTAGATTTTAGCAAATCTTGTGGTAAAATATCTCATACTGCTCATGTGGAGAAGATTGAGAAATGTAAATTAGATAATTCAAAATTAGATGAGTTTAGAGTTGATTAGAAGGCTAGACTCAAAGAATAGTTGTTAATACTTCAATGAAAACATGGCAGGAAGTCTCCTAATGGATTGTCTCTGAGATCTCTACTTGGCCCAGTAGAGTTAACATTTTTATCAATGACCTGAATAAAGGCATAGGTAGCATGTTCATCCGATATGCAAATGACACAAAGCTGAGAGAGATAGCTAACCCAGGGGATGTGAGAGATGGAAGCCTAAGGGATCTTGAGAAGCAAGAGCTTTGGGGTGAATCTGATTAAATGAAATGTAATGGAGATAAATGTAAAATTTTACATTTGGATAAAAAAATTCAGTTTCCTCAGTGCAAGGTAGAGGAGGCATTGTTAGACAGCTGTTTGTCTACAAAAGATCTGGGGACTGCATATCCCAAAGATCATAGAAGTGGGAAAAGAACCCATATGTACAAAAATATTGATATCAGCTCTTTTTGTGGTGGCAAAGAATTGGAAATCAAGGGGATGCCCATCAGTGGGGGAATGGCTGAACAAGTTGTGGTATATGAATGTAATGGAATACTCTTGTGCTATAAGAAATGAGAAGCAGATGGACTTCATAATAACTTGGAGAGACTCATATAAGCTGATGCTGAGTGAGGAGAGCAGAACCAAGAGAACATTGTACACAATTACAGACACAGCATATGTGTGATGACTAACTTTGATAGACTGGGCTCCTCTCAGCAATACAAGGTTAGAAGACAACTCCAAAGGACTCATGATGGAAAGGGCTATCCAGATCCAGAGAAAAGAATGACAAGAGTCTGAATGCAGATTGAAGCAAACTATTTGCTCTCTCGTTTGTGTTTTGTTTTGTCCCTTCTTTCTCACTGTTCACTCCATTAGTTATAATCTTTCTTTACAATATGACTAATGTTCCACGTGAAGGTATTTGTAGAACCTATATGTGATTACACGCTGCCATGGGAGGGGAGGGGGGGAAGAAGAGGAGGGGGAAAAATTTGAAACTCAAGAGATTGTGGAACTGAATGTTGTAAACTAAAAGTAAATAAATTTAAATTAAAAAAAAAAGATCTGGGGCTGCAAGGCCATTATGAGTCAGTGGTTTAATGAGATGTCAACAAAGCTAACAGAATCTTGGGCTAGATGAAAAGAGTCACTGCTTCCAAGAATGAGGAGGTCCCAGTAAGCTCTGCCTGCCCTTGTCAATCCATATTCAGACTAGTTCTGGGAGCTGCAGTTGAAGAAAGGGCAGGATGGGGAAGGACCTCGAATCCATGGCATATGTAGACTGGAAGGAAGGAAAGGCAGTTGCTTAATCTGGAGAGGAGAAGACTTTGGTGCTCTGGTACCTTTGTTCAAGTATTTGAAGGTTTCTTATGTGGAAGTGGGATTAAAAATTATTCCTGTTTGGGGGCAGCTAGATGGCTAGATATCTAGATAGAGCACCAGTCCTGGAGTCAAAAGGACCTGAGTTCAAATCTAGCCTCAGACACTTACTACCTGTGTGACCCTGGGCAAGTCACTTAATCTTGATTGCCTCAAAAAAATGTATTTTATTTGGTTCCAGAGGACAGAACCAGAAGCAATGAGAAGATGTAGAGAGGCAGAAAAAACTTCGTAACAATCAGAACTTTCTAAAAGTAGAATGAGAAGCCTGGAAAAGTGCTGGGTCTATGGAGCTCTTTGAACAGAGACCAAATGAACACTCACAAGGTGTGTTATAGGAGATTCCCTTTGTGTCTGCTTGGGACTAGATGGCTGCTGAGGTCCCTTAAATTCTCAGATTCTTTGATTCAGAGCATAGTTCAAGCTATGAACCTGTCCAAAACAAAAAAAAAAAAGGAAATAAAATCAGGATGGAATAATCTCTTCTTGTTAAAGTCATCCTGGCTCCCTATTTTCTTTCTAGATGCTCAGAAATCATCTCTTTAATAATCTGTTGTGACTTTCTCCAGGAGCCAAAGTCAAGCTCATTAGAGTTGCCTTTTTTTGAAAATCAGAACATACTCCCTTCTCTGGTCCTGCAGTGCCCCTCCTGCTTGGGATCAGCATGGAAACTTTGACCTGCTTAGTTTCCTATCCTGCCTGCTTGGCCCCTCTTTGGGCAGTAGGGTGATCCCCTGCTTCTCTCAGCCTCGCCATATAGGGCTAGGACATGGTGGGGATACCCCAATGGCTTTAAGCTACTTAACAATGTAGTTCAGAACACCCCATTCACCAGCCTCAGCCACACCAGTGGCAGGGATTACAGGGATGTGCTACCACACCTGGCTTCATCCTCATTCTACACATAAAAACCCAAACCCAAACCAATTGAAGCCTATAGACATTGCCTAATGGCTCTCCATTAGGTAAGGACAGAGCTCCTATCCTTTTCCCATTATACCATGCATATGCCTCCTGCTTGAAGATGGAGAAGAAAAAAAGCCACAAGGAAACAAGCAGTGGCAGTCAGAGCAATGCCACTCATCAGGAGTATGCCCTAAGGGAAAGATAATGGTCTCAGAATGTACTGTGATGAATAGTTTTCTCAGTAGCATGGCTTCATCATGGACCAATTTCCTGGTGATACACTGTTTGCCTGGACCTCAAGACCACTCAGGAATAAAGAACCCTAGCACACAATCCTTACACAGATGGAAATAACTTTCCGGATTTACTCTTATTAAAGAAAGTTATCCCAAAAGAGCATACAGTAATCAATATATGAAAGACTATGCCCAGGGATTTAAAATGCTCCACCTACATTGCTTCCATGCCACCACAAGGTCCCACATGACTTAGGTAGCTATGGAACACTGTGAATAGTATGTTGAGACTGGAATGAGAAAGACTTGAGTTCTAATGCAGCCTCAGTCACTTCCCAGTTCTATGTTCTTAGGCAAGTCACTCAACCTTTGCCTGAGTTTTCTTAGCTGTCAAATGGGGATAACAGTACCTACTTCCTAAGGATCAAATTAGATCATACTTGTAAAGTGCTTATTAGCACAGTGCCTGGCATATGGGAGGCTAGTTCTTTTCTAGGTTTGTTTTTGCCACTCTGAGTCTATAATACCATCAAGGTTTGTTTATACCTCATTGCTTAACGATGCGAGCTTTGTGTACAATCTTGGTCTTGGAAATGCCTACACGCTCTCCTGGTGCAGCAAGGATGCCTGCTTCCTCCCACTTAGGTAGTTTATCTCTGCTGCTTCCCCACTCTGCTCACAGAGTTTGCACACAATGTGGCTTAAATTTCATAGAAATAGGACTTTCAAAATTGAAATACAATGTTCTTAACTGCATTTGAATCAGTGGTCACCATGTCAGCAGCAGCAAGTAACCTTAATCACAAAGGAAACCATGCACCATGTGTAGATCAAACATCTAGCTTTATAATAGGCAGGAAGTGGAGTGATTTATTCATTTGGTTTTTTTGGTGATGGGCAAAACCTGTGTTTATCGTTGTAGGTAAACAACCAGTACTTTCCCCAAAAAATCACCTGACTAGCAGAATGGAAAGGATTTAGTGATGAAAGGAACATTAGAGATGATCTTATTCCACCCATTTTACAGGTGAAGAAAGTTGGAATCAAGAGGAATAGATTTTCTCACTCACTAGTCTTATTACATGGTTGGACAAATCACTTGATTGCTTTAGGTCCCCATTTACTCATCTGCAAAATGGGCAGAGGCTGTTAAACCCAAGTACAAAATGCTATTTTCAGAAATAAAGGAAGATAAATTATTTGAAAGGTATTTTTTGTTCTTGGCTGGGTTATACTGATTTAATAAATTCCTAAACTGATTCACAGAATTATTGTAATGTCAATCAAATTACCCTGGAAAAACTTTCTAGAACTAGATGAAATAACAGCAAAATTAACATGGAAGAACAAAAAAGTCAACAATGTTGAGGGAAATGAACTGAAAAAAAAAGGAATAACGAAGGCCTCCATTACCCAATGTCAAACTATGTTATAAAGCAATAATCATTAAAAGTATTTGGTATGAGTTAGTAAATAGGGAAATTATGATCAGTAGGAAAGACTAGATAAGTAATAGAAGGAAGTAATCATGATCGGTAGATAGATAGGTAGATAGGTAGATGATAGATAGATAGATAGATAGATAGATAGATAGATAGATAATTAGTAGAGCATTTATTAAATACTTATTATGTGCCAAACACTGTGCTAAGCTCTGGGGATGCAGATACAAGGAAGCAAGAGAGGGTTTGCCCTCTAGGAATTTCTATACATGTTAGTGGGGGAAGATAATACTTAACCAGGAGCTGGAAAAGGAGAGGGGAAGTGGCTTGTTGTGGAGATGACCAGGAAGTGGCATGAAACCAGGTTCAGAGGAGGAGATAAAAATGAAGTCTCACTAAACAGAGCCTGATGTTTGATAAGCACAATAATACAAATGACTGAGCTAAGGATCCTTTATGTGATAAGAACTGCTGGAAAAATTAGAAAGCAGTTTGATGAAAATTAGATTTATACCCAACTTATATACCTTATACTATGCTAAGTGCCAAAAGGATATACATAGCTTAAATGTAGTCAGAAAATAGAAGGAAATATCTTTTGCACCTTTGACAATTTTTACTTGCACAAAATTTAAAAGTTTTTGCACAAACAAAATTAATGCATCTAGGGATGGCTAGGTGGCACAATAAGTAAAGCGCTGGCCCCGGAGTCAGGAGGACCCGAGTTCAGTTCCAAGCCTCAGACACTTAACACCCACACACAAAAAAAAAAACTAGCCGTGTAACCTTGGGCAAGTTACTTAACCCCAATTGCCCTCCAAAAGGAAAAAAAAATTAATGCATTTAGGATGAGAAGAAAAGCTACTGATTGGAGAAAAACTTTTACATCAAAGTTATCTGACAGAGTTCTCATCTAAGAAAGATAAATACATATGGATATCTACCAATATTAAATAGATATGTGATAGATATATGTGAATATATCCATATGTCTATAATTTATATCTTAGCTCCCTCTGTGGGTATATGTAAATCTCTCTATATGTACATATATGTTTGTATATATATATGTACATGTATATGTGCACACACAGAGAACAAAGATAAATATAGAAGAAAAGAACCATTCTTCAGTAGATAATTGGCTGAGATAAAAAGAACCACAGATAACCACATGAACAGATATTTTAAATCACTCAAAATGAGAGAAATATAAATTAAAACAACTAGAAGATTCTGCCTTGTGCCCATAAGATTGGAAAAGATAGCAAAAGACAAAAATAGTAAATGTTGGAGGGACTGTGGGAAGATAGGCACTCTAATGCATTATTAATAGAATTGTAAATTGGTGTAATCCACTTAAATTGATGAAAGCCACTTGGAAGTATACTGGAAAAGGTCACTAAATTGTCTATAGTCTTTGATGTAGTAGTATAGGCATAATCCATACTACTAGGTATATACCCCCAAGAAGTTAAGTATAGAAGGAAAGGTCCCATGTATACAAAAATATTTGCAGAATCTCTTTTTTTTGGTATAAAAAATAAACTAGAAATAAGTTGGGGAAGTGGAAGAACAAATTGTGATATATGAATGTAATTCAATATTATTGTGCTCTATGAAGGCACTAATATTAAAAACCCAAAGAAATTTGGGAAGTTTAGTATGAACTGTTGCAGTGAAATAAGTAGAACTGAAAGAACAGTGACCACAATGATAACCACAAAATTAAAAAAAAAAAGAAGAAGAACATTAAAAGACATCAGCACTCTGATCCTCACTGGAGCTAGCTTTAATTTCCAGTCACTGATAGTGAAAATTGCCTCCCTCCTCTTGATAGACAATGGGAACAAAATGGGGTGTTGTAGCAGCAAGCACCCCAAGCGTCCTCAGGGTTTGCTGTCAACACAGGTTCTTGGATCTGCTTTGATAAAGGAAAGCAACTCAAAATGGGTTAACAAGCTTACTTTAATCAGTCAAACATGTATCGTTTACCTAGTTCAGGGGAAAAAGGTCAGCACCCTGAACTTCAGAATACACAGACAGAATTATCAAGTCAGAGAAACAGATCAAGTAGACAGATTTCCAAACGGTCCAACCATTACATCCATACCCAATCAACATCTGGGTTTCAACATCTGGGTTTTTCAAAGCCAGGGAGGGGGGGCTCTGGACAATGGCTTCCCAGAATCCATATCAAATCACAGAACACTTCTCAAAGTGAGCCCCAGAACAAAGCTACACATCAGGGCTTATATAGCCTTCTCCTGGCTCAGAGAATGTAACAACCTCATTGACTCACTGGCCAATCAAGAAGTATCTACTGAAAAACAAGCCTCCCACCCCAGGCTCCAGGTGCACTTTAGCCTAGGGGCAGGGAAGATCTTCAAATTTACATTCCCATTACATTCGGCCCCAAGATCTTTCATGCCCATAGCATAGACAATTTACTTTTGAATTAGCATTAACAATCATAGGTCACATTTGCAAGATACATAACTGAAGTTACCAAAGTGGCCCCTGGGCCTCAAACAAACACAAAGTACATTGCATTACCACTTCAATTCAAAACAAGAGTGCAAATAAAGTTCTCTTGGGCAGGGGGGTAGGAGGGGTGTCCTTCCCCTCACACAGCTCCAGCCTCTGCTTCCAAGTACAGAGAGGGGGTTGGGCAACAAAACCAAAAAGGTGGGGTCCTTGGGGGTCCAAGGCACTTCATCCCACCCACCATAGTTACAAGTCCGTCCTTCCCCTGGGTCCCAAACTGTGGGATGCAACAAGGAAACACAATCAGTGCCCCTGCTTTGCTGCTCAGTTTTTATCTTTTCTTGTGGCTGAATTCTGAACTCCTGGGTTCCTTCTCCTCCTGCAGGCCACAGCCGCTCCTGGCTTCTGCCCAGGTCCCCATGCAGGCAGCTCACCATTCCTGCTCTCAGCTCAGTGAAGTCTGCATGCAGGCCATTCTTCTCTCCTGCTCCACGGCTCCACAGCTACCACAACTGGGAAACAAACAATTATCCCAGTCCCCATACTTTCCTTTTACTCTGCAGATCCTGTTCATGACACCATTTTGTAGCAGCAAGCACCCCAGCATTCCCAGGGTGGCTGCCAGCACAGGTTCTTGGATCTGCTTTGATAAAGGAAAGCAACTCAAAATGGGTTAACAAGCTTACTTTAATCAGTCAAATATGTATCATTTACCTAGTTGAGGGGAAAAAGGTCAGCACCCCGAACTTCAAAGTATACACGCAGAATTATCAAGACAGAAACAGATCAAGTAGACAGATTTCCAAACTGTCCGACCATTACATCCATACCCAATCAACATCTGGGTTTCAACATCTGGGTTTTTCAAAGCCGGGGGCGGGGGGGCCTCTGGACAACAGCTTTCCAGAATCCATATCAAATCACAGAACACTTCTCAAAGTCAGCCCCAAAACAAAGCTACACATCAGGGCTTATATAGCCTTCTCCTGGCTCAGAGAATGTAACAACCTTATTGACTCACTGACCAATCAAGAAGTATCTACTGAAAAACAAGCCTCCCATCCCAGGCTCCAGGTGCACTTTAGCCTAGGGGCAGGGAAGATCTTCAAATTTACATTCCCATAACAGGTGTATGCTGTCAGACATGGATGGTCCACCATTTTGTTTTGCTTAAGCTTTATTACAGATGAGGACTCTACTAGAAAAAGTGACATAAATGAAAAAAGTATCAATAAAATATAAAATGTTTAAAATAACATATCATATAATGTATATTATATATAATATATAATAATATATTTAAATAGCATATAAATGTTTTAATAACATATTAGCATATTATTAAGTACTTTTCATGTGATGAGCTCTGTTAGGTACTAGAGTAGATACAATGCTTAGATTAAAAGGGTTCCTGCATTGGTGGAGATCTGGTCTAATTGAAAGAGGGAGGGGAGGTAAGCCATTTAAAAAAATATATATATATATATATATAATTAGAGGGGTGTCAAAAAAGTTCTATGTGATAGATGGCAGAGTAGAAGCAGTAGCTTGCTTTAGTTCTCCCCCACACCTGTAAAAAATGACTTTAAACAAATTCTAGAGCTGCAGAACCCACAAAATGACAGAGTGAAACAAATTTCCAGCCCAAGACATCCTGGAAGGTTGACAGAAAAGGTCTGTTGCACCAGGCTGAGAGAGGAGCGCAGTCCAATGCAGGACATGCTTGCCCAGACTGGATCCCAGCAAACCCAGAGCAGGCCTCAGGGGACTGAGTCACTGGAAGCAATGGCCATTTCCAGACTTCTCAACCCAAAACACCAAAGACAACTTAGAAGGTCATCAGGAAAGGTCTGTTGGACCTGGGTAAGAGAAGAACATGGTACGGCCCCAGACAGTGGTGGGGATAGTGTTGGCAGCAGCTGCTTCCAGAGCTCTCAGCCCACAGATGGTGGGGGAATTGAACAACTGATCAGAAGGAGATTACAGGGATCTTTTTACGGTGCTGAGGCAGGATTCTCTTGCTTTGCCCTGCTTGGACTGGGTCCCAGTCCTGGGGGGTGGTCCTGGGGTGAGGAAGAGAACTGGTGTGGCAGAGCTTGTGGTTGTGGTGGAAAAGGAATCCTCCTCAAAGTTCCAAGGCAGAAAAAAGTGCTTGTGGTCACTCACAGACTAGAGCAGAGGCAAGGAGAGGAGTAACACCTCTCTTTTGATCCTACCACCTTGGAAGAGCTAAAAATATACAGGTCTTTTTTTTTTTTAAAGCAATTGGGGTTAAGTAACTTGCTCAAGGTTACATGGCCAGTGATTTCTGGGTGTGGTGCTGAGTATCTGAGCCCAGGATTCGATCTCCAGGTCTTCTCAACACTGGAGCCGGTGCTCTTACTCGCTGTGCTACCTGGCCGCCTCTATACAGGTCTTTAGAAGTATCTCTGAAAACAGCTACGCAAAACCCCTGAAGCTTGGGACAGTACACTCTCCACAATGGAAGCAAAGCTCTACCTTAACAAAGAGTTAAAAAGTCAAGTAATTGGCTGGGGAAATGAACACATGGTAGGAAAACCTCAGATTATAGAATCTTACTTTGGTGACAAGGGAGATCAAAACATACACTCAGAAGAAGACAACAAAGAAAAATAAGAATTGGTCTCAGGTCATGGAAGAACTCAAAAAAAGATTTTGAAAATCAAGTAAGAGAAGTAGAGGGGAAATTGGGAAGAGAAATGAGAGTGATGCAAGGAAATAATGAAAAATGAGTCAACAGATTGCTAAAGGAGACCCCCCAAAATACTGAAGAAAATAACACCTTAAAAAATAAACTAGACAAAATGACAAAAGAGGTCCAAAAAGTCATTGAAGAGAAGAATGCCTTAAAAAGCAGAGTTGACTAAATGGAAAAGGAGGTCCAAAAGCTCACTGAAGAAAATAATTCCTTAAAAATTAGAGTAGAGCAAATGGAAGCTAATGACTCTATGAGAAATCAAGAAATTATAAAATAAAACCAAAAAAAAATGACAAAATGAATGTGAAATACTTCATTGGAAAAAAACAACTGACCTAGAAAATAAACCCAGAGAGAAAAATTTTAAATTGTTGGACTACCCTGAAAGCCATGATCAAAAAAAAGAATCTGGGCGTCATCTTTCAAGAAATTATCAAGGAAAACCACCCTGATGTTCTGGAACCAGTCTGTATAATACAAATTGAAAAAATCCACTGACTGACTCCTGAAAGAGATCCCAAAAGAAAACTAGGAATATTTTAGTTAAATTCCAGAGTTCTCAGCTCAAGAAGAAAATATTGCAAGTAGCCAGAAAGAAATAATTCAAGTATTGCAGAAACACAATCAGGATAACACAAGATTTAGCACATTCTACATTAAGGAATCACAGGCCTTGGAATATGATATTTCAGAGGTCAAAGGAGCTAAGATTAAAATCAAGAATCACCTACCCAGCAAAACTAGGAATAATCCTCTGGGGAGGAAATGGAAATTCAATGAAATAGAGGACTTTCAAACATTCTTGATGAAAACATCAGAGCTGAAGAAAATTTGACTTTCAAATACAAGATTCAAGAGAAACAGAAAAAAGTAAACAGGAAAGAGAAATCATAAGGGATTTGTCAAAGTTGAACTGTTTACATTTCCACATGGGAAGATGATATTTATAACTCATGAGACCTTTCTCAGTATTAGGGTACTTGGAGGGAATATACGTGTGTGTGTGTGTGTGTGTGTGTGTGTGTGTGTGTGTGTGTGTGAGAGAGAGAGAGAGAGAGAGAGAGAGAGAGAGAGAGAGAGAGAGAGAGCACAGGGTGAATTGAATATGAAGGGATGATATCTAAATAATAATATTGAGGGGTGAGAGGAAAGTACTGGGAGAGGGAGACAGGGAGAGATAGAATGGGGTAAATTATCTTACATAAAAGAGGCAAGAAAAAGTGGAAGGGAAGAGGCAGGGAGGTGAGAGAGAACAAATGAACCTTACCCTTATTGGATTTGGCTTAAGGAGGGAACAATATGCACACTCAGTTGGTTATGGAAATATATTTTATTCTATAGGAAAATAGGGGGGAAGGGAATAAGGGGAGATGATAGAAGGAAGGGCAGATTGGGGGAGGGAGTAATCAGAAGCAAACACTTTTAAGGGGGGACAGGGTCAAAAGAGAGAATAGAATGGGGGGGTGGTTAGGATAGAGGGAAATATAGTTAGTTTGCATGACTACACATGTATAACTTATAGTGAATTGCTTGCCTTCTCAACAAGGGTGGGTAGGGAGGGAGGCAGGGAGAGAATTTGTAACTCAAAGTTTTAAAAAATGAATGTTAAAAATTGTTTTAACATGTAACTGGGAAATAAGATATGCAGGCAATGGGGTATTGAAATCTATCTTGCCATGCAGAAAAATAGAAGGGGAAGGGGATAAGAGGAAGGGGGTGGGTGATGAAAGGGAGGGCAGATTGGAAAAAGGGATTATCAGAATGCATGCTATCTTGGGGTGGGGGGAGGGGAGAGATGGGGAGAAAATTTGGTACTCAAAATCTTGTGGAAGTTAATGTTGAAAGCTAAAAACAGATAAAAAAAATTTTTAAATAATGAGCAGGCAGATTTCAGAAAAACCTGCAAAGACTTACATGAACTGATGTTGAATGAAGTGAGCAGAATCAGGAAAACATTATACACAGTAATAGCAACAATGACCAACTTCGGTAGACTTAGCTCTTCTCAGCAATGCAGTGATCTAAGGCAACTCCAAAAGACTCATGATGGAAAATGCCAACCACATCCACAGGAAGAACTGTGGAGTCTGAAGATTGAAGATTGAAGCATAATGGTTTTCTTTTCTTTCTCATCGTTTTTCCCTTTTGTTCTATTTCTTCTCCACAGTATGACTAATGTAGAAACATGTTCAATATGATCATACATGTATAGCCTATATCAGATTACTTGCCATCTTGGGGATGGAGGAGGAGAGGGAGGGGGCAAATTTTGGAACTCAAATTCTTATAAAAGTGAATGTTAAAAACTATAAATAAATATTTTTTAAAAGAAAAAAAAATGTTCTATGTGATGCTTGAGAGACAGGTTTATTACCAACTAAAGAGATAATTAAAACTTCCTGGAGGAGATGGCTGGTGAGTTGGGCTGTAAATATTTGGTATGTGTTCAAGAGGCCTTGAGAGATATAGGGAAGATACTGGATATAGGCAAGAACCTGAGCAAAGGTAGGCAATAATGAGAGTGTGAATCTTGCACTTGCTTAGGGACACTATTTTAAGGTGTCGATATTGTATACAAGTCAGTCTGCTCATCTTCCCCCACCCCCCAACAAGTCTCAACTACATTGAGTTGGGATGGGTGGTTTCTCCCCCTAATGAGATGCAAAAAGGTTTTTGCACATGCTTGAGCCTCTCATCTCCATAGATGTTCATGACCCAGGTGCTGCTTTGGAGTTTTTCTTTACGCAGAGTGAAAATCTGCTACTCTCATTCTAGGTTGCTTTTAGTTCTGCCTTCTGGGACCAAGGATGTAATGCTCATCTGTGTTCCATATGACAGCTCTCTCTGTCTCCACCTACATAGGACAATTAGGTGGTACAGTGGCTAGAGCCCTGGGCCTGGAGTCAAGAAGATCTGAGTTCAAATCCAGTCTCACATACTTCTTAGCTGTGTGACCCTAGGCAAGTCACTTAACTTCTGCCTGCCTCAGTTTACTGGATAAGGAAATGACAAACCATCAGAATCCTTGCTAAGAAAACCCCACGGACATTATGGTCCATGGGGTCACAAAGAGTCAGACACAACTGACTTGCTTTTAAAAATGATCTCTGCGGTATTTTTAGAGACAGCTTTTCTTCCACAGGTAGGTGTGAAAGTTCTGACATTTGTCTTCTACCATATTATAGTACCAGCAGACTGATAGGTTGCCATGGGCCAGAGTTAAAACTGGCCATTTAGGGACCCCAGGCAAGAATTGTGCCCTCCAATCAACTTTTAGAGACAAATCCAAGTGGGATGAGGAGAGACCTCCTCACCTAGGGGACACAATGTTCTGTGCAGGCAGACTCTGGGACACTACTTTCTCTTGAGAATAAAGCAATTCCAGATTGCCAGTCCCCTGTATTAAGAGTAGGAAAGACACCCACATTCGGCTACAGGTGCAGAATGGGAGAGAGTAAAATTGGGAAGATCTTTCTTTGAGGGTGAGGTAGAGAGAGAAAGTTTCCTATTTTAACTAATTATTCTTTTTAAGTTGGGTAAGCTCAGTTGTTTCTAGCTGTTGAAATAGTACAAGTGTATTCAACCCTCCTAAATTACAGTGTCCTGGGACAAAGCCCTGATGACCTGCTCTGACCTATTGACTGATTGGTTATAGATTTGGAGGAGCCTCAGAGGCCCTCTTTTCCAACCCCTACATTTTACAGGGGAAGAAACTGAGACCCAGAGAAATTTAAAAAGCTGCCCAAAGTCACACATGTAGCAAGTAGGAAAGCCAGACACTTCCACTCCAAAGCCCACACTCTTTCCCCCACTCCATACAGTCCTCTGCACTCTGCACAGGGCATAAGCCAGTCGTGAATTTAGGTGCTTTCTAAGCCTAAGTGACCTCACCATAGCAGATGTTCAGCCTTTCATTAAGACTAAGCATAACCACATAATTTCTCAGCATAGCCACACAGCCAAGGTCTGTTTGCTTGTCAGTTAGGGGTACTGAGGTTTTAGTGGAAGATGAAAGCATTGATAGACAGCCCCTGAGTTTAGCACGCAGTATTTCCTGTTGCTTTCTCCCATTTCCTGTCCTCACAGATTTTATTCCACTACCACATTCTTTCCTTTTATTGATTGAGTTTTCTCCTATTATCATGAAGATCTCAGGAGCAGAGGTGACTCTAATGTCTTCCATGGCTATTAGAATCGGAACCCTGAGCCTAACTGAATCAGACCAGGAAAGGACCTTAGAGATCATCTGGTTCAACCCCATCATTTTACAGAGGAGGAAACTGAGGCCCACAGAGATTAAGTCACTTCCTTAAATTCGAGTGAGCAGAAGAAGCAGGGCTTAAATTCAATTCTTTGGACTCTGAATGTATCCCCACTGATTCTTCCTTATTTGTTTGGAGTTCACCTAATGGCCTGTGTAGAAGGTCTTTGGGATCCCAATGGGAGCTGTAGTTAGGATCAAAATATCAAAGAGTCCTAGATTTAAAGCTGAAAAGGTCATTTGGTCCAAACCCTTTGTTTTACAAATGAGGAAACCAGATCCTAGAGAAGTTAAGTGACTTTTCCTAGATAGTAGTAAGTATCAGGGTTGGGAATTAAAGTCCCAGGTTATCTTGACTTCAAATTCAGGTCTCTTTCCACTGTATTATGTTTTAAAATGTGCTGTGTATCTTGGGAAGAGAAACTCAGAATAGTCTATACAATGTGGTCTAAGTAGAAGCAGCACTAAGAGAATGGAATAAACATTTAGATAGGGCCTACTATGAGCTGGGCACTGTGGTAAGCGCTTTACAAATATCTCATTTGAGATTCATGACAGCCCTGAAAGGCAGATGCTGTGGTTATCCCCACTGGGGTCACACAACTAGTAAGTACCTGTGTCTAGATTTGAACTCAGGTCTTTTTGACTCAAGGCCCACTGTTCTATCCACTATACAACCTAGATTTGGACTCCATCCTTATTCTGCTATTTGTATTACCTAGGAGTAAGTGGCTTAACTTTCTTAGCTAGGTATCAGTTTCTTCCTCTGTTAAAGGAGGTTCTTTTCCTGGGATCTGGGGACTTTAAAGGAAAGTTATGAAAACTGCATTTCAATATTGAGTCCTTTTGTAATTCCATGCATTTTATTTTCTTTTTATAAAAGTGTTATTCTAAAAAAGGTTCCATGGGCTGCCCCAGACTGGCAAAGGGGCCCATGCTGTTGTCCAGTCATCTTCCAATTGTGTCCTACTCTTCATGATCCCATTTGGGATTTTCTTGGCAAAGATACTGGAGTGGTTTGGTATTTCCTTCTCCAGCTCATTTAACAGATCAGGAAACTGAGGCAAACAGGGTTAAGTGACTTGCCCAGGGTCACACAGCTAGTAAGTGTCTGAGACCAGAATTGAACTCAAGAGATGAGTCCTCCTGACTCCAAGCCTCCTGACTCTATCCACTGCATGACACACATACAAAAATTAAGATTCCCTGGCTCAGTTACTTATCTGGAATCTCCTCTCTTGGGCCACCCAGACAGACTTGAGATTGCTTTCCCTGTGCCTCGGATGGTAGACTCTTCCCTTCAGAGGTGATGGGCCATTTGCCTTGTATCATTTATGTGCCTATTTCTTTGCATGTTGTGTTCCCACATGGGAACGTTCAGTTTCTTGAGGGCAGGGACTTTCTTTATAAGCCCTTGCACATTGCCTGCCTCATAGTAAGAGCCCAATAAATGCTTGTGGACTGGTTGACCAAGTGATTGTTGGGAGCTGAGTACAGCTAAGGTGGGAGGAGGGTCCAGGAGAGCTGCACCTGTTGGAAGTCCATAAAGGAAGCCTGTGTATCTGACTGGCTTCCCAAACTCAAGTATAAATGACTTTTGCATCCTTCTTTATCTAATTTGACCCACATTTTCCTCCACAGCCCCTGATTCAGAATTGATTTGTGTTATGGAAAATACAGACCTTCAGTGGTTCTGGGAACTTATTGATACAGCTCCTTCCTGCAGTTACAGACCCTGATTGCAATCCAGCCGTGACCTCTCTTCCTGCGGGATACTCCTCCCTTTCATCCTGTAAAACCTTCTTTCAAAGAGCTACCCCCAACTACCTAGCTATGAGAATGCTAGGTAGTACAATGGAGAGAGTGCAGGGCTTGGAACCACAAAGACCTGAGTTCAAATCTAGCCTCGTGTACTTTCCAGCCAGATGACCCTGGGTAAGTCACGTGACCTCAGCCTGCCTCAGTTTCCTCATCTGAAAAATGGGGATAATTATACTATCTACCTTCTTAAATAAGATAATATTTGTAAAGTACTTAGCACAGTACCTGGAAGACAGTAGATGCTATGTAAATGCTAGCTATATTATTATTAATTATTATTATTATTACCATTACTCAATATGGCTGCCTTCTGGAAGATTTTTCAGGTCTGTGATCCTCTACCCCCACAGCACAACCTCATCTGCTGGTTTACTTCTTGAGAATGAGTATCTCCTCTGCCAGCTGAGAGAAATGATTATTTCTTTCTTATATCAATAACTAATTATTGGATTAGGACCAAGGTTTTTCCTTTTTTCTACTTCCTCATCCAGGTAATCAGTGAGCATGGGACATCTTTCTCAAAGACTTATCCAGCCAGAATGTCTAAGATCTAATCAAAGACCATAAAAAAGTCTAAGTTTATGTAAATGGGCAGATTACTGCTCATTGTGGTTTACTCAAACAGGTTTGGGAAAATGCGGACTCTGCCTTTGGTCTGACAGGTGATGTGAACGTTGATGTCTCTTTGACCAAGATTTGGTTGCTCAATGTCACACACCTCAAGGTCCTGATTGGAATATGACCCGCCTCTCATTATAATATTCATTCTCTCATTTATTGTGAACCAGTCACCGTTGATTGTTGTCCTCAGCAATATCCACTTTTCTAAGGGCATGTAAGTTGGGACCCCACCACCATGAGGGTCTTTGGCATTTGAGAGTGCCATTGACTTCTTTTATTGCCAAAATGCTAACATTATTAATAAAATTATTAATTATGCAGGATCTATATCTCTCAAACTTTACAAGCATCACAGAATTATTAGTTGGCTTTTCAATTACACATTATATCTCACAAAACGTTTTAATTACATTATCTCATGTGATCCCCTCAACAACCCCAAGAGGTAGAAGCTATCATTGCACCCACTTTGTTATTGTCGTTCAGTGTTGTCTGACTTTTGTGACCACATGGACCACAGCATGCCACGTCCTTCCGTCCTCCACTATCTCCCCAGATATGTCCAAGCTCATGTTCAGTGCTTCTAAACACTTTCATTACCTAGGAGGAAATTGAGGGCCTCCAAGATTAAATAACTTGCCCAGAGTGGCATAGTAGAAAAGGATTGTGGATTCAGAGTCAGAGGGTCTGGGTTCAAAACCCACCTTTAACACATGCTACTTGTATGACCCTGAGTGAGTCCCCTTACCTCTCTAGGCTTTGTCTCCTCATCTGTAAAATGAGCAAATTGGGCTAGCTGGCTTTTAAGGTCCCTTCTGGGTCTAAATCTATAACCTCATTATCTCTAAGTGTCCAAGTAGAATCCGAACCTAGATCTTCAACCACAAGTCCTAACCTCTGTGCACTAAGCTAGGCTTCTTCCATTTCTTACATGCTGGTCCATATTATTTGCTGCAGCCAATCCATCTCCAGCCTGCACAACTCCATTGCCCTTTGGGTCATTCCTAATTTTAATTCTTCAGAGATTGTGGTATCCCACAATGATATAGGGGATGATATAGCATCCCCTAAAGATTGCTAGCATTAAGAAGTTGGGATTTTGTTAATGAGAGCAGGTTAGGGTCACCCTAAGCATTGTTTAATTTCCCAGATGTGCTCCAATCCTGTGTCATGGGTGGCTTGGAGGCTCAATGGATGGAATATAGGACTTGGATTCAGGAAGACTTGAATTCAAGTCTAACCTCTGACACTCACTAGCCATGTGATCCTGAGCAAGTCACTTACCCCTGTTTGCCTAGGTTTTCTCATCTATAAAATGGTATAGGGAAGGAAAGAGCAAACAGTTCTAATATCTTTGCCAAGAAAGGGGTCATGATCCAAATGAGATCTCGAAGACTCGGTCACTACTGAACAACAACAAAACCTATTTCTCATTCATGTTCAATTCTGGGCCCAGCTCATTGTTCATCTGCAGGACTTGTCTAACATAGATGTATTTGTACATTCACTCAGTGGATGGCCTATCTAGCTGGGACTAGACATAATCTAGTCATTTTTCTTTTGTTTGTTTTTTTTCAGTTTGGGTTGTTTGGTTGATCCCAGTAGTATTCTAGGCTTGATGAAATCACAACAGAATCCCCAAACAGGAGCAATGGGGGCACTTCCATCTCTATAGCAAAGATTCTTTACCTGTGGCCCTTGGACTCCAGATTTCATAAACTTGGGATCCCTGAACTTTTATAGGAAAAATTTAGATCTTTATTTCAATAGAATTGGTTTCTTTTGTAATTCTTTGTAATTCTATGTATTTTATTTTGTACATTTAAAAACATGATTCAAAGAAGGCAAGAATAGGCTTTGTCAGACTGCCCAAGAATTCCATGATGTTGGGGCAGCTAGGTGGCGCAGTGAATAGAGAACCAGCCCTGGAGTCAGGATAGACCTGAGTTCAAATCCGACCTCAGACACTTAACACTTACTAGCCGTGTGATCTTGGGCAAGTTATTTAACCCCAATTGCCCTGCCTTCCCCCTCAAAAAAAAAAAAAGAATTCCATGATACAAAAAAGGTAGCCTATTGGGATTTCTTTTACTTAGACTCTAAACAGGGTGCCAGAGGCCTCACTTGATAATACAGTAATAATCAGAAGATTGCTGAACAAATTTATCTCTGATTCTATCTATTAACAAATTATATGTAATCTTAACCTATATATGAGGGATATCTTGTTGAAGGAGAGACCTTTTAACTGTATCTTGCTCTATTGAATTGAATACTTTTAAAATAATTAATAAGCAATAAACAAGTGGATTCTCATATCTTTGTACTTTTTGGTCCATAGTGTGACTGTGATCTGCTGTAGAAAGCGTTTCTGTTCTCTTCTCAGACTTTCATCAAGGATACCCTTGACATGTTTATAGACCATTCTCATATAGAGTTTATATAAGAAACTGGCATATAGATCAGTGTAATAGTAATGGAATTTAAAGATCCCCCTATATTGGCTTGGTTTTTGGATTGATTGTGTTAAAACCCAGAGCTTGTGAATCCCACTTGTGAGATAGACTTGTTGATGTGAAAAGAGAGGGCTGAACTGGGAGGAGCTGGTGACTTGAATTTAGAGAGACACAAGCAGAGAGAGAGGCAGAAGAATTTTTTGAAGCAGCATTGTGGAGGCAGAAACAGAGAGGATTGCTGAGGGCCAGTTTGTGCTGCCCAGGATTTTTTAGAGCTGCCACCCAGAGCTGCCAAGGACTGAGGAGACATGGCTATTATGCTGGTACTTTGTCTGTCTGTTTTGATGTTGTTTTGCGAGATTCGTCCACTGGTGAAGGACAATCCTGTTGTTGCAGAGGTTCTTGGAACCTTGCTGTTGGTTTAGAGCTCCTGAGACTGTTCTGCAGACAGAGAGTGAATTGCACCCACTGGTGAAGGCCAGTGCTGTTGTTGCAGAGGTCCTGGAACCTTGCTGTTGGTTCAGAAACCCTGAAGAAGGATTCTCTTGTTGTATGTTTACAGAAATCCTGGAAGAGGGTTTTGCTAATGTTTTCAGGGGTCATAGGACTGTTCTGCAGACAGAGAATGAATTAATGAAGACACTGACAATGTATCTTGTGGCCTTGCTAAGCTTTGTCTCCCAGGAACAAAGATTGCTGAGATCTTGCCTCAGGGTCAAGATGAAGAAAAGACCTCTCTTTGGGTATTAATTGCTATGCTTAAGCTTGTTATAACTTTGGGGTAGATTCAGTTGTGATCCAAGGGTGGGGAACTTTTGACTTTTTTGTGCTCTGTGATTGAACAAATGAATGTACTTTACTTATGATTTGGAAACTAATCTCCATTTGAGAAGAGAGGCTTTGTGATTGACTAAATGAATGTACAGCCTAGGGGTGGAGTAGTATTTAGAAGAGGGACTTTGTAATTGATTAAATGAATCACACTTGGTAAATGCTGTATTTTGAATTACGCTATATTTTGATTCTCTCTGTTCTTAATTTGTCACTGAATAAAATGGAGAGCACCTATGCTGGTATTTTGAACCTTGGGAAGTTGCCTTTGCTTGGCATTACAATCAGCAGGTATTGCTACATTCTCAATTGTCTCCTTAATAAGAATACTATACATTATTTTTTTATTGTAAAGTATCTTTCCTTTTTTTCAGATTTATTAAAAATTGATGTCTCCATGCTTTCAAAACTGTGTTGCCTCCAGCACTGTTCTCCTATGCATGTACTGGTGTGGTTCAGTTACTCTTCTTGCCTTCATTTTCTTAACTTCTGTTTCAATTTTTTCATCAGGGCTTGGGAAATTAGAGTCCATATGGAAATGCTAGATCTTTCACATTTTTCTGGTCTGTTAATTAGTCTCCTCCCAGGATACTATGTAAACACTCTCGGGATCATCAGGCTTACGGGAGTCTCATGCCAAGCTTTTTACGCACAGGCTCATTTTCCCCTCCATCTTTTCTCTTTATCATGATACTGTTCGTGTTGTTCTGTCACTTTCCTTCCTGTCCAACTCTTCATGACCCCTTTTGGGGTTTTCTTGGCAAAGACACTGGACTGGTTTGTCATTTCTTACTCTGGCTCATTTTACAGATGAGGAAACTGAAGCAAACAGGGTTAAGTGACTTGCCAAGAGTCACACAACTAGGAAGCATCTGAAGGCAGATTTGAACTTAGGAAAATGAGTCTTCCTGACCCCAGGCCTGGTACTATCTCCACTCTAGCACTTAGTTGCCCCATGACTGCTCATATTCTTCTGTAACTCATCTCCACAATGTTTTGCAAATGAATTTATATTCTAAACTCAAGGGAAGCATGCATATGGATCTAGAAGAAGGTGACATGCAAACTTTGAGCTGTCCTTTTGAGATGAAAAATTTATCTTATAACAGTCCCTTGAGACAGTGAAGGTTGCTTTCCAGAAAGTCTAAATTCTCTTTATTCTATTGGGATTGGGGGGGAAGGGGAAGGGTAGGGTTTTTTTCCCCCTGTAGCACGTTGAGGATTACAAAGCATTTTTTTAATGTTTCTTTTAGTTATCCCACATTTATTTTTTTCTCCCTCTCAACTCCCATCCCCCAGGGGAAAAAGAAAAGGAAAAACAAAGCCCTTCTAACAAATATGCATAGTCAAGCAAGACATGTCCCAAACTATGTGTCTCGTTCTGCTAGCGAATCCATGTCCAACTACCTATTGGCCATTTTGCATTGAATGTCCTTTAGAAATCTTAAACTCAATACATACCAAATCGAATTCATCATCTTTTCCCCCAAACCCTTCCTCCTGCTAAATTTCCCTCTTGCTTTCCAGGGTACCCTCTCCTCTCAGTGCCTCAGCCTCGCAATCTGGACATCATCCTCAACTGCTCTTTCTCTCTGTCTCTCTTTGTCTCTCTGTCTCTCTCTCTCACCACACCCTCACCCCCATATTCAATATGATGCCAAGGCCTATCCATTTTACCTTGGGAACATCACTTGAGCATGTCCCCCGTCTCTCCTCTGACACTGCTACCACTCTTCAAAGTGCTTCATTTTTACAATATTTCTATCATCATATAAATTGTCCTACAAGATCTCTTCATGTCATTCCACATTAGTTCATATAAAGCTTTCCAAGTTTCTTTGAAATTGTATCCTTTATTTAATTTCTTACAGCACAATAGGATCCCATTACAGATACCGAAATTTGTTTATTCATTCCCCACTTGATGGGCACTCCCTTAATTTCTAATTCTTTGCCACCACAAAAAGAGCTGCTATAAATATTTTTGTACATATGGGCCTTTTCTTCTTCCTTATTATTAAAGCTCCTCGAGTTTGAGCCCAGGATTACTCCTTAGATCTGGGGGAAGAGCTCTCTAACTTCGTGACTCAACTGTTGTAGGGAAGATCTGGTTGGACTTTATACTGTCTTGTCTGTCTGAACAGCATGTAAACTATACTAGCCTCAAAGAGTAATATTTTTTATGCTTACTTGTACAGCAGTTTCCCTGGTAGTATAACACAGACATGTGTTATGAGAATGATAGCAAACTCCCTAAGAATAGCATCTTTATTGAACCAACACTCCTACTATATATAAAAAAAAAACGTTCTCAGTATCTGTAACAAGTTTTTTTTTTCTCCTGTCAGGTTCATAAGGCTGAGGATATTTTAGCAAACAAAGTTTCACATTCAGCCTTACAGTTTATTGAAAACAATCAAGTCATTGATTTGCATGGTAAGTTAAGTATACTGTTAATCACCCATGTAAACATTCATAATTCAGAGGGTTTTAAAGTCTGAAAGGATCTTAAAAACAAGACTCAACTCAAACCTTTACGCTTAATTTCTGTTGTTTAGGAAAAAGAATAGGAAATGACTTTATTTTTATCTGTTTGATATGACGCAGTTGGCCGTGGGTGTAGATATGCATATACTCACATACATATATATATATATAATGCATCTCCCCTGCAGCTTTATCACTGACTGGAAATGAGGGTGCCCACTTTGGAAGGTGAGTAGTTTTTTCATAAGAATGGTGTGGGTATGTAGAATAAGTCTGTCTGGCTCAGAATTTGCTGTATAGGAGGATCAGTGGCTAGAGTGGATTTTTGAGATCATCTGGTCCAAACCTCTTATTTTTACAGGTGAAAAAACTGAAGCCCAAAGGTGAGGAATTTGTGCCAGGTTACACAGGTTGTGAGTAGCAGGGCCAGTTTCTTTTAGTAACAGAAAAAAATTAATTTAATATATGCAGGAAGGTATGTGATAAAAATCTAACATTCATTCATGTTAAACATATTGTCATTCTTAACACAATCAAAAGAATCTATTTTTACACATAATTGGAAAAAATAAAATATTGTTAAATGGGGGGGAGAATCTACTTTTAGATAAGAATCAAAATAATATGTCATGAAAAAACATTAGAAGCATTCCTACAAAATACCAAGTTGCTCAGGGCTTCTGTGTTAGTTAATCTAACATTATTTTCAAGACACCACAGTGAGCTTGAAGAAGAAGGGAGATTGATATTGTCTTCTTTATAACTGAGTCACTATTTAGGTAACAACTGATAAGAAAACACTTTAAGTCAGGTGAGTTTTTTTTTTAATTGTGCAAAATTGTGTAGGTAAATATTGTATATATAACCTTATTAAATTCATTTATTTCAGTTCATTTTTTGTTGTTAGTTGTATTTTATATATGTGCCATTATGTCATCTGCAAATAATGAAAATTTGACCTCATCATTTCCACTGTTGTCTTTCAATATTTTTTTTCCTGTCCAATTATAATAAGCAGCATTTTCAATACTATGTCAATGAAAATGGCCAAAGAAAGCACCCTTATTTGGTACCTATTTTTAATGAGAATACTTCTAGTATTTCTCCATTGTATATAGTATTAGCTATTAACTTAAGACAGATATTTTTTTGTTGAGTTGAGGAAAAATCTCCCTTTTACTCTCCTTTATAGGTTTTTGTCAGTAATGGGTGTTGGATTTTTATCTAAGGCTTTTTTCTGTAATGACCAATATAATTTTGTTTGTTTTTATGTTGAGAATTTTCCTGATATTGAGGCAGAACGATTAAGGGAAATTGTTCTATGATTTTTTTTATCAGTGCTTTCTTTGCTAAGTTTTAGGAGAGTGCCATATTTCCCTCAGCAGAGACTGTATGTAGCATTCTATTTTTTCCAGACACTAATCTAGCACAGAATTTCAAAGACAAGAGTTTTATGCTCACTGGATATAACCACAGGGTTTAGTGAGAACATTCAAATTGTTAGTGTACATACTTGTTGAGAAAGGGTACGATGACTAATGCATTCTACCTCCCTTCTGCCTTCTAGGTCCCCCAACTTTGTCAGTTTCAGGAAAATGAAGCTATACACTTAACTGCTATCAAGGGAGATGGCTTTATTCACACATAGCCTGACCTCTGACTGGCTCATGATTTTCAACTTAGGTTGATAAAAGGAGTTGAATTCTTTTTAATATGTACCACTTAGGGCAAGCCAATCTCAAGTATGGGGGCAGCTACATGGAAAAATGAACAGAATGCTAAACCACAAGTCAGGAA
Source organism: Petaurus breviceps papuanus (assembly GCF_028583685.1). Classification (NCBI taxonomy): domain Eukaryota; kingdom Metazoa; phylum Chordata; class Mammalia; order Diprotodontia; family Petauridae; genus Petaurus; species Petaurus breviceps. The sequence goes on along the minus strand of NW_027185777.1, from coordinate 150,747 downwards.
GACTCATATTTCTGACTTCAAATCTGGCCTCAGATACTTATAAACTGTGTGACCCTGGGCAAGTCACTTCTGCAACTTCTGTTTACCTCAGTTTCCTCATCTGTCAAATGAGCTAGAGAAGGAAAGGGCAAACCAGTCTAGTATCTTTGCCAAGAAAACACCAAATGGGGTCATGAAAAGCCAGACACAACTGAAAAACAACTAAACTGAAATCTCAAGTACTTTTGGACATGACAGCAATGAGTAGGTTAGATAAGCTAAACATAAGACATGGGAAGAATTCCAGGTTTCAGGAATTGCACTGAGGATTACACTCAGTAGTTATTCTAGCTGGCTCTATGTACATGTTTCCCCTCTACTTTTTCTGGGTTATCTTTTTCTGATCTAATCAGTCTGCATCACCCTCTTTTTGTAAATAATCTAGGCAAAGTGGGTTATTTGTTCTGGTAAGGTTTGAAAATTTTCACCTCTAAGACCATCTGGGCTAGAGTTTGTTTTTGGTAAACAGCATTTTATTTTTTTCTAATTACATGTAAAGACAGTTTTCAGCATTCATTTTTATAAGATTTTGAATTTCAAATTTTTTCTCCCCTCCCTAAAATGGCAAGCAATCTGATACAGCTTATCTGTCCTGTAAAACTTGTACTCAGAAAGGCTTCACACAAGGACTCGAAAGGTCACATGTAGCCTCAAGACTGCAGCTTCCCTACCCCTGGCACAGACAGTTACAGAAAAGGAGAAGAAAAAGCCAGAGCATCAGTAAGATCTATTGTGGTTTTAAGATAAATATAGTTTTAGGCAAACCATCCCCCCTCCACCTATATTTCAGTTAAAGAGTTGTATAGTGACAGTTTTTCAAATTATGAAGAGAAGAATTGGTTTAATAGTTTTAAGGGGCCTGAGCCAGAGTAGCAGGAATACAGGGCCTGGGGTACCAGCTCAAATCTCCACTCTCCAGGACTGCTAAGTGCTACCTTGAGGCTTATCAAAGGTTTAAGGGAATTTACCTGGCCCTGGAACAAGTGGCTAACAGCCAGGGCTAAGAAAGGATTGAAAAGAAATTTTCTCATTCCTGCCTAACTATTGGGGTGGGGGTGGGGAAGGGGCAAGGAGTGAGAGACTGCTGGGAGAATTACCAGCAAAGATAGTCCTGACAGATGGGAGATAGGGTTTTGTCTGCCATCCATGGACCTGACTTACTAGAGAACAAGAGAAAGGTGTTGATCAGCCCTAGGCATGGACAGTCTTATAAAAGAGAGATAATAGTCCCTTAGAAAGGCTAACAGCGAGGGCATACAAATTTCCTTAAGGAATTTATAAGCCTAAAGGAGACACTAGAAGAGACATCTAATGCTTTTTCTCATTTGTGTCGCTCTAGCCCAGGTCTTGTACCCTTATATCATCACCATCACCACTCATGTTAGCTTTGAAGTTTACAAAGCATTTTTCTTCCAACAACATTCATGCAAATATTATTATTTTTCAGATGAGGAAGTGGAGACTTTAAAAAGCCCCTTACCCAAGATCATACAACTAAGAGTCTGAGGTGGAGGTTCGACTCCTGGGCTCCTAACTCTAAGGCTGGCACTCTAACCCACTACAAGGGATTCATCAAATAGTTGACAAACAGGTGTCTTGGAGAATCTAATAAAAAAAAAAGATTGTGTGTTGTCTGATTGTGTGACTAAGCTGGAATGGATTACACCCTGGAGCCCAATGTGTCCATGACCACAGAAGACTATTACCCAGACTGGACGGCTAGCCCCTGCCTCACTGCATTCACCCAGAAGTCCAGCTCTCTGCTTCTGGCCTTGCTCTACTGCCTTCTCTTTGTCTTTGGGCTGCTGGGGAATGTCCTGGTCATCCTGGTTCTGGTAGCCTGTAAGAAGCTGAGAAGCATGACTGACGTGTACCTGCTGAACCTGGCCATCTCCGATCTGCTCTTTGTCTTCTCCTTCCCCTTCCTGACACACTACACTCTGGACCAGTGGGTCTTTGGGAACACCATGTGTAAGGTCATCTCAGGGGTTTATTACATCGGCTTCTTTAGCAGCATCTTTTTCATCACCATCATGAGCATGGACAGGTACCTGGCCATCGTCCATGCAGTCTATGCCTTGAAGGTGAGGACGACCAGGAAGGGCGTGGCTGTCAGCCTCCTGGTGTGGTTGGTGGCTATTTTAGCCTCTGTCCCTTTGCTGGTGTTTTACCAGGTATCTTTACAGGAGGGCATCCTCAAGTGCTATTCCTTCTATGATGACAGAACTACTGAGTGGAAACTCATCACCCACTTTGAAATCAACATCCTGGGCCTTGTCATTCCCCTCAGCATCCTTGTTTACTGCTATGCCAACATCCTGAGGCACCTGAAGGGGTGTCAGAACCACCAAAAGATCAAGGCCATCAGGCTGGTCTTTGTGGTAGTGGTAGTATTTTTCTTCTTCTGGGTTCCCTTTAACTTGATGCTTTTCCTGAATTCCCTACACAGCCTGCACATCCTGGATGGGTGTAACCTGAGTCAGAAACTCACCCAGGCCACCCAGATAACTGAGCTCATCTCCTTCACCCACTGCTGTGTCAACCCTATAATTTATGCTTTTGTGGGGGAAAAATTCAAGAAACATCTCTCTGATATCTTTCGGAAATGCAAACGTCATTTCTGGGTATACAAGAAAAATTATTACTCCCAAGATTACGCAGACAGGTCATCTATACCCCACTCACCTTCCTCCACCACAGACTATATTTTGTGAAGCAGGATGGTCCTGGCCCCTGTAGAAAATGTTTGTATGGGATTCAGGGATTGCAGGAAGGAAGCAGGGAGAAGACTTTTTTTTTACAAGGAAAACAGACA
>NW_027185777.1:108415-147883 GCF_028583685.1 Petaurus breviceps papuanus | reverse complement strand
TAGGAGGATATTTAACCCAAACTAAATGCTGATTGTGTAAGTCAGGGTGTGCCAAGGATTTGTATAAGAATCCTTAAACTGGGGATGGTCAACCTCTAACCATGGGCTTTAATTTCATCTAACCAGCAGGGCAAGTATAAAGAGCCACAGATAATGTAAACACACTAGATTGGGGCTCAGAAGAAGCTGTTCTAGGCTTGGTTCTGCTGCTAACCAAGTGTGAGACTGTGAATAAATCAGTTCACTTCTTTGTGAACAGTTTCCTCCAGTCTCCCTGCCCTCCCGAAGGCTGTGCCCCTGGTCTGGCATGCATTCCCTCCTTACCTCCCTGTCATGGAATAATCCCCAACTTCCTTCCAAGCTCATCTTGTGGACCACTTCCTTCATCAGCCACCTCTCCTGATCCACTTTACTCCTTTCCCACCAACTTGTTAATATTCAGCCATGTTCTTGAAATAACCATGTATATCCCTTTTATTTACTCCCATGCATAAACATTGTAGTGACCAGTATAATGTATACTTCCTGTGGGGAGTGGGGAACTGTTTACTTTGTGTTTGTATCCCAAAAGTCAGCTTTAGCACTTTCTCTTGCAAATAGTAGAAAATTCTAAAAAAAAAATTATTTAATTGATTTGAGAATATGGTTTCTTACAAAACTTCCAGTCATTATTGCATAAAGAAAAAAGCAAGTGAATTCAGAGTGCCCCAGAGGGCTTTGAAGGAAACCCACCCATTTGTAGTCAGACATTCAGAGCCTGGCTGAATCCTGGGAATTGCAGTCCTCCAGACTACCATGTCATAAAATTCTAACCTAGTTCTGGGTGGAGTTCTCACAAACTGGAATTTTTTTTTTTTTAAACATGACTGAGGGAAAAAGGAGAGGCTGGCAGTGACCAGGGAACAGGACAGAAAGAAACCCTTGTAGGGGTTTTATGCTATGAGTTCTGAGCACAGAAACTAAGCAGGGCAGGCTGGTCCCAGCAGGCAGGCCTCCACTCTACAGAACAAAGAAACAAGATGGAATTGGATGTAAAGGATTGCTAGTTCAAAGGGTGGTCACTTCTTGACTGTCAACTCAAGGACTTTAAAGATTTAATTTCCACCCTGGTGTCTATCTCTGATGGACATTTTTATATTTTTTTTCCTGTGTCTATATGCAGTTTTGTTTATTTTTTTTTGGTTTTGTATTAAAAAAAAACACCATGATCAAAACTTCATTATGATGCATGTCTGTATATTAATTTTGTGCAGGTAAGAGGGCAATGGAGGATGCCTGTGACTACTGGAAATACACAAAATTTAATCAGGACTGGATTCAGAATGGCTAGGATTTTCTGGGTTCATATCTGGCATTTTTTAAACCTAGTTTGGGAGCTCTGAGTTGTATTTGTGAGAGAAGCTTGTGATTTTGATGTTTATTGGTTATTGATAATGGTTATCTAAAATAGTAAAGAGAAATGATTCCTGTGGAACAGAACCAGTTCACCCCTAGGCTAAAATAAGTCAGTTGTAACCAAGCTTGGGTGTGGTTTAGGGTACATCTAGGGGAAAATACTCCAGGCTTTGGAATAGTGGGAGAAGAAAGAGGTGGTCTGGAAGAGTCCACACCCTTCCTCCTCTTTGGGAGTGGGGGAAGGGAAAGAGCAAGAACTAGTAGAGCCTTTTATTTTTATTTTAAAATGTATTTTATTTTCAGTTCATGGAACAAAACAAGCATTTCCATAATACAGTACAACAAAAAAGATGATTGCACATGAAATTGCAGATCTAGCACATATAACTTGCTATTCTCTCCAAATATACAACAAAGTCACCATGAAAATTTCCCCCTCCTCCTCCCCCACCCTAGAAATGGCTACCATTATATACAAATAGGTATATACTTATATGTATGTGTGTATGTATGTATATGTATGTATATATATACACATATATATGTATACACACATATATATATTATTCTGTATATACTTCCATCTATCAGTTCTTTCTGGATGCAATTAGCATCTAGAGCCTTTTAAAACATTTTCAGATTTCCATTATATAGCCAAACTTTGTCTCAGAATAGCACCTGTGTGGTGATAAGTGAGGATTCATATGGGATTTGAATGCAGGACCTCTCTTACTTACTAAGTCACTTCCAAGGTTGGACCCACCCCAGGAACCCATCACCCTCTCAGGAAAGGAAAGGAAAGGAAAGGAAAGCAAAAAGAGAAAGCAGAGGACCAGGCACGAGCTTGCCTCGTTAAGCCGGTGTTCCATGATGCCTACCCATTCTCCTTCATGGGGAGTCCAGAGACAAAACATACTCTTGACATGAGTAGAAGCAAGAGCCCAAGTCAAATGTCTGTTCTTTTAACTGATGGAAAACCCTACATCCCCCCAATCCATTCCACTCCATGCTGACACAGGGAGGATTGAAGGACCACTCAGGGCTTGCTATGTTATGGAAGTGCTCCCAATGCAGAGCCCCTGAATGACCAGAGGAGAGCCCCAGCACTCCCACAAGGTCATCCTGAACCATGAAGGGCAACTCTAAGCTGGGTGCTCCATGGGATGGTCCCTCCCTACACTCTCCTCTCAGTTACACCATCTACCAGTATCAAATGTCCAATGTATATTTCCTCTGATCCTGTGTAAACTATGAGGTACTTTTAGGGTTTCAAAGTTCATTTCTTTTTTTGTTCTTTTGTTAAGAGGGCAATAAGGGAATACTAATCCATTAGATTATAAATTCTTTGAAGGCTGGGACTGTCTTTTGACTCTCTTTGTGGTACCTGGCACTTAGTAGGCCTTAATAAATGGTTATTGAATGTCTAGCCTTAGACAGTTGCTGGGGGGAGGGACACTAAGAGGCTAAGTGATTTTCCTGTCTATGGTCCCACAGCCAGTATATGACAGAATCAGACTTAAATCCAGGCCTTCCTGACTCAGAGGCCAGCTTCCTATCTGCTATTCTCCACTGCCTCTCTCAATCTAAAACATAAATCAATTTTTCACATTCAGAAAACTTTCAGAAGTCTATGGTAGAAATAAACTTTCATTTTAAAATATCTTTCAAGTCTGACATGAAAAATAACCACTTCCTAGGACAAAAAAAAAGACAGTTTATTGTCTGGTTCAGAGCAGTAATTACAAGTTTGAATCTACTTGAATGCCCACAGACCAAGTGAAACTGGAAGATGTGAAAAGAACAGTTTAGATTTGACACAGTCATCCCAGAGCCCTTCTTCCTTCCCCCTCTGTAGTTAGTCAGTGCTTTGGGTCCTGACACAACACTAATAGATCTGATGGGTGAACACCCCACCTTAAAGGCAACTACAAGCAGCTGGCCTATGATAGAGGCTCGGGCTTGTCCGCATGGCACCCTTTGAATGCTGCCTGAGTTCTTGCATTTCTGCCAATTCTGGAGAATAGTTACCCTTATCAGTGGGTGGAGGGGGGAACAAAGGAGGCCTACCTAGCCTGGGGTAGGCACTGTAAGACCCAGGAGGGTAGATTCAGTCCCTGCTGTATACCAGTTTAATATTTCCAGGCACTAGATTTTGCAGAACGAAGTCTGTAGGCTTAATGAAGTAGGGAGAGAATTTTTTCTTTGTATGGCTTTTTTGTACATATATCCCTAGCCTAATAGAGTACACTTAATAAATGCTTGTTGATTGGGCTTTTTTTTTTTTAACAGAGTTGGGTTTTGGCAAGCCTCTTCTACTTCTTATAGCTGTTGGTGGTCTTCCCCTGGTGAGAGTCTCATGTTCTTTACCCCATGGTCAAGGGCTTCACTGAAGTGGCCCAGTGATGTTTTGAGCATGGTCCTAGAGGAATGGGGCTCCAGTGTGCTGTGTGTGCATTCAGGAGTGTGTGGTGACCTGGGGACATTCTGTTCAAAGAGGAGACATTAAGCAGGGATCAGAGATCTGTGATGAGAGAAGTGGCTCCCAGACTAATGCCTGAGGAAAAGCTGAACTGAGACCAGCTGTGGCTAAAATCAAGGAGGGAAATAATCCAGATCTAGAGGCAAGGAGATGTCTATTGGTGGGAGACTGATCAAACAAGTGGTGGTGCAAGAATGTAGCGGAATATTACTGTGCTAAAAGGAACAATGACTATGAAAATTACTGAAAAGCATAGCAAGACGTTATATGAACTGATGACAGGTGAAGTGAGCAGAACCAGCAAAACAAGATTCCCACTAACTGCAACAATGTAAACTGAAAGAATAACAAAAGCAGCGTGGCTAGGTGGCAGTGAATAGCGCACTGGCCCTGGAGTCAGCAGGACCTGAGTTCAAATCCACCCTCAGACACTTGACACAACTAGCTTGTGTGACCGTGGGCAAGTCACAACCCCAATTGCCCTGCCTTCTCCCCTCCAAAAAGCAAAATAATAATAATAACAACAACAACAATAACAAAAGCAAAAATGGAAACTGGATGCTGTGTAATTAGAGTGACCAAGCTTGACCCTAAAGAAGAGATCTGAAAACGTCCCTCCCTCACTTCTTTGCAGAGATGAGGAACAATGGATAGGGAAACTAAGATTATGGTCAGATCTGATTCATGTCAGTTTTTCTGAACTGATTTTTTTTCTCTCCCTTTTCTAGAATCCTTGGCTTCTCTTCAAGACTCAACTCAAATCTCACTTTCTGTAGGGAAATTTTTCTACTCCCATGTCCAGATTACTTTTCATATACTATGTATGTGGTATGTATGTACATACATATATTCCTTTTAGAGGTTATTCCCATGTTACCTTCCTCCATAAAAATGAAAGCCCCCTGAGGACAGGAACTGCGTTTTTGCCTTTCTTTGTGTCTCCAGCATTTAACCTGGTGCCTGGGATATAGCAAGCACTTAATAAGTGCTTATTATTATTTAAAGGGATGGTTTTTGGGGGTCAGGGAAGGGAAAGGAATATATTGCTACATGAAGGTGAGTAAAAGAAAAGTTATCAATTTTTAAAGACAGGGAGAATCATGAAGAGGGTGGGGTCTGGGGATCTTCCACCATTCTGTCTCAGACAAGAATGTGCAAAATAACCAAATTACAGACCATCTGAGCTGCTGTTAACTCTATGAGCCTAACAGGATTGACTACTCATTGCCCTTGCCCCACTCCTAAAAGTGCCAACATCTTCAGGAAGCCGGTCCTGCCAAGGGCTAGAAATCTGGACCAAGGAGAGGAGACTAGGTAGAAAACTGAATCTCCAACTTGGTGAAGGCAGTTCAAATAAGCTGTAATGTCCTTTAACCTATGCGGTTTTCAGACATTGGAGAAATTCTTCCTTTCACAACTTTGAGGAGACGGTGGAAAACTATTTTTTTGTACTCTGTCCTCAAACAGAACACTAGCTTAGGGAGACCATCCTAGCTTACTTCTGGGTGATGCTAGTAGGGAGAGATGGAATTCCTGGAAAGCACATCATCATAATAAAAGCTAACATTTTGTACAGTGTTACAAGGTATACAAAATGTGCACATGTAACAATGATTAACTCCTGAACTCCCACTGCCTGAAGGCCGAGTGTGTTACATTTCAAGCCCCCCTTCAGGATTTTCCTTAGGGGGCTGGAGGGTCTCTTATCACTATCATTGTCTTAAGCCCCCACAAATTGTCTCCCCATTTTTAGGAGTCCGAGTATCCCGGTTCCTGTTTACATGATGTCTTCTCCATCAGATTCTAAGCTCCTTGAGAGAAGGACTGTCTTTTGCCTCCTTTTGTACCCTTAGCACTTAGAACGGTGCCTGGAACATAGTAGGTACTTAATAAATGCTTATTAATTGATTGATTAATCACTTAACAGTCAGATTACTTTTATAGAGAAATATTTATTTCAAAGGAGTAGTAATAACAAGTATTATCCCCTCCCCTCCCCCAACTCCTGGGAAGCATAATCTTTCTTACACTACCTAGGTCTTTGGGGAGAAGCAAGGGATTAGGTTAGCCCAGCTTAACTTTGTTCCTACGTAGCATTAGTCCCACAAAGTCCCTGTGGGCTGGCTTTCTGGAACCCTTGCTTCTCAGGGCTTTCCTGTTGAAGTGGCCACAGCATATGACCTGGAATTCTGGGTTCCACGATTACCATGGCTCTAGCTTCTGGGTCAAGGACACCACTCTCTGCACCTAGAACCAAAAAGGACAAGCTAAGCAAGACTAAAACCTCAAGTCTGTTTCTTAATGCTGCTAGACCTAAGGGGAGGGGAAGGTGACCTTCCTTGCCTAGCTTACTAAATGGTACCCCTGCTACAAGTGAATGAATCCTTCACCCCTGGATGCCACAGGACAGAGAGAGGTAGATTTGAGGATTCCAACAGTTCCAGATATCCAGCCTTTGGAAAGCCAATGCAGAATGTCCAGAAAGTTCATGCAGGTCAAATATGAACTAGATATTCTTTCTCATAGAAGCAGGTCCCTGGTATCTCCTTCATCGATATCTCCCTATTTAGGTGACTCAAGAATGTGCACATCCCCATTACCCATGTATTATCCCATGTGATGCTTAAAACAACCCTGGGGGGTAGGTGGTGTTATCATCCTCATTTCATAAATGAGGAGACTGACGCTAAGAGAAACCCACTTGAATCACACAATAAATGTCTGTGGCAGTATTTGAACAGAGGTCTTTCTGACTCCAAGTCCAAAACTCTTTGTTGGTTGCCTAATCATAGATGAATTGGATCTACAGAAGGTCAGTGTCATGATCAACTGAAAGATTTAACATTCAGAAACCTGTAAGACTTGCCAAGTGATTTCTGGGTTTTGCCAGTTACTGCCACCAAATTATACGTTCCCCACCCCCAACCTCCCCAGCCTTGATTTTTTTTCTGCTTTGAAAGCCCCCTTAACTGACTTCCTTCTATTACTTGGGTCCCCCACAGTCGACCAACTCATCCTAAGATCATAGGTTAGAACTGAAAAGGACCTCAAAGCTCATATAGTCCAACCCCTACATTTTATGATGAGGAACCCACACCCAGAAGGGTGACTTCCCCAAAGCCACAATGGTAGTCAATGGCAGAGTTGGCATTTAAACTTAGATCTTCTGACTTCAGATGGAGTTCCCATTGCACAGCACCACAATCTCATTTCTATCCTCTTCTTGATCACCCAACCCGATACCATCCCTTTATAGTCAAAGAGCATGTTTTCACCATGATGGGAGAGTCCACAGCAACTCTCTGTTAAGTACATTTGCTAAGTTATAAAAAGGTTCCAATTTTCCTCAGTAGAAATACTACTCACAAAGGTGAATCGATAGGTCCCTAAAGTTATAAAATACCGAAGAAAATATCAACAAATGTAAATGAGTAAAAAATTAGCAAAAAAAAAAATCCCATGTAAAACCAGAAAATCTGAACTATACATATTTCAATAAAAATATAAACTTTAATAAAATCATAATAATTTATTTCATCTCTGTCCATTTCTGATATATTTTCTTTCTGCACACTTATGAGAATTGTTTCTGTTATTTTTATGGAATTATATTCAGTAGATATGTGTTTTTTTCAAAAGTACTTTCTTTGCTTTGCATTACTATATGACTTTCCTTATTTATTGATAATCTTCCTCACTGATATTTTTATGAGATAGCAATATCAAATTACATTGACATGCCAGAATTTATCCCACCATTCCCACAATTATTAGGCAATCTAACGGACTACATTATCTCCAGGAGTCCAAGGATGCTATCACATCTATATCTCCCAGTTCTTTTTGTGTGTGTGCTTTTTTTTTTCTTGGAGGGGGAAGGCAGGACATTTGGGGTTAAGTGACTTGCCCAGGGTCACATAGCTAGTACTAGGTGTCTGAGGTTGGATTTGAACTCAGGTCCTCTGACTCCAGGACTGATGCTCTACTAACTTCTGCCCCTATCTCCCAGTTCTTAACACAATAATCTGTATATAGCAGACACTTAATAAATGCTTCATGTATTGTATTTGTATGTCAATTCTCTAGCTTTTTAGGGTAAGCTGGCTCCTTCACTGTCTGTACTTCTAACTTTCTGGCTTGGTCCCCATGCTCCTATCTGGGCACCTCCTGAAGACCCTTATTTCCAACTCCCTTTTATGTGTTGTCTTCAACCATGAAAATGTAAGCCATGTTAAGGTAGGGATGGGTTTTTTTGCTTATATTTGTATTCCCAGCACTTAGCACAGTGCTTGGCACATGGAAAGCACTTAATAAATACTTGATGCTTTTTCCTTTGGATGTGATCCTGGGAGTAGACTCACTAAGCCAAAAGGTATCTTTTCATCTAATAATGCCAAGTTGCTGGATGAAGTGGCATGGGATCTTCTCTTAAAAAAAAAATCAGCTAGGTGACGCAGTGAATGGAGCACCAATCCTGGAGTCAGGAGGACCTGAGTTCAAATCTAGCCTCAGACACTTGACATTTACTAGCTGTGTGACCTTTGGCAAATCACTTAACCCCACTTGTCTTGCCTTCCCCTCCTCACCGCGCCCCCCCCCCCCAAATCATGGTGGTGCAATGGTCAGAAGGCCAAACTTGGAGTCAGGAAGACTTTGGTTCATCTACTAATTCTCCCACTTATTCAGCAGTGTGATCATAAGAATTATTGGGAAGCTTAAGTGAGACAATCAATTTAAAGTGTTTTGTAAGCCTGAAAGCAATATGCAAGTGCCAGTTCATTATTGCTATTCCAAAAGAGGCAGTGTGGTGCACTGGATAGAGGTGGCCTCAAAGCAGTGATTTGGAGAGGAGATCATGAGTCAGGTACTTAGAAGGAAACCAAACTCTCAAAGGTTCATGAGTTAGCCAACAAGAATAATCAGTTGTAAGGTCAGAGACCTGGAGATCTGAGGTCTCTATTGGGGTATCCATCCCACAGTCTGTCCACTGCACCACCACCTGTACTGCTGATGGGACTGTATTGCTAGGGAGCTACAAGCCTGTGTGCGTGTGAATAATAAATTAGCTGACTAATATTCATTAAATAACATCTATAGATGTTAAGAATATTCAGTTATAATTAAAAAAACACTAAAAATATAGGAATTGAAAGGTTATTTCTCAATGCAATAAAAAAAATCAACTTGAAACCAAGCAGCAAGGAGGAAAGAAATATTAGAAGCAATTCCACTAATAATAGGGACCCAAAAAAGGGGTGATAATAACTTCTTCTGGTTTAAAAAATCAGTTGTTTTTTTTTCCATGATGCCATGGTGATTTTTTAGAACTTCTATTCCTTGATATTCTTCTCACCAACAAAGAGGAACTAGTTAGTTATTGATGTAGAGAAGTAGAAAACTTGGAGGAAGTTATCAATCTGTGTTGGGGTTTATGATAGAGAAGGGGAGCTGAGTCAGGCCTGTTCTGATATGTGCTCTAAATTTGAGGAGAGCAGATTTCAAAGGTTTATAGAAAGGAGAGAGAAACAGGATCCCAGGGACCAAAATTCAACCAGGTGGCACCATAGTTAGGAAAACCTGAGTTCAAATCTGGCTTCAGACACTTGCTTGCCCTTTGACTCTGAACAATTTACTGTATCAACAATACAACATTTACAATACCTATGGCAACTATAAATATGCTGATGTGATTATTAATTTCAAAATATACCAGGCTTTCTACATGGGGGATAAAGCTAGAATATTTATTAAAATACCAGAAAACTGAGTCCCAAAACCAGAAAGTCAAATTCATCATAGTAGTTATGAAATTGGCACATGTAGTTAATGTAGTAAAGACCCACATTCTCAAGCCTTCAAAACAGAATAGGCTACCTCAGGCAAAGGTCCTCTCCCCTCTCCGGGCAACTGCTCAGTGTCCAGGAAGCATGCTCCCAGCCGCTCTGGCCCCCAGCTTAAGCTATCAGGCATCTACAGGTTGAGGGTCCCAAGCCTGCAGAAACAAACCTAGCAAACAAGGTCAACAGACAAAAAGCCAAGAAGAAGCAAAGAGACAATAACCAGACTATTGTAGCTTCACTCACGGTAGAATATATGAGTTAAGGGTACAATTTTGTAATCATCTTCTCCGGAATAAACAATAGTTACAGTGTTATCCTTCCCATGTGCTATAATCTCTGCAGCCTTTGGAACATAATCTGTCCTCTATTTTACCCATACTTTAGCTCCTGATTTTATTCTATCAGTAGAACCAAATCTTTCAGTTCCTCTGACAGTTATTTTGGAAAGAGGGTCAGTATTTTTTATTGTTTTACAAGGAATGATAATCACTTGAACTATCCTATCATTTTTATGACTCTATATGGGCCCTTCACCTAAATTATGGAATGTTACAACAATTTCTCCTTGATAATTAGAATCTATTACTCCAACCAATACATGTATTCCTTGAGCTGCTAATCCTGATTTGGGTAAAATCTGTCTGAAATGATTTTTAGGGATTCTTATGCATATCCCAGTGGAGATTTTTCTTATTTCTTTTCTGTCCAACCAAAAGTACTCTAAACAATGTAAATCATACCCCACCGAACCAAGTGTTCCTGGGTACAGAGCTGGGACATCTGGCCTCAAAGTCCAATACTCAATATTTGGGATCTTATGTGTTTGCTGTTTTCTAATTTGCAGATTTGGGGTCATCATTCTGACTTCCTCCCAGTGGTCTATTATTCAAATTATCCTTCCAATGTTGATATGAATTATTGGAACTTAACTTCCTTAACTGTTCTTTCAGCAATCCATTCATTCTTTCAATTAACCCAGATGCTTGTGGATAATATAGAATATGATGTATCCATTCTATATTGTTTAGTGTACGATACTTCTTCATTTCATTACCTTTGAAATGTGACCCATTGTCACTTTAAATCTGCATTGGGGTTCCGTAATATAGACTTATGAGATCTAGAGTTTTACAAGTGCTTTTCTGGGTTGCATTCTTATAAGGACAAGCCACTAGTACATCTGAATAGGTGTCAACACAAGTACATATAAATCTGCATCCTTTATCTTGTGGTAGTGGACCAATATAATCTATTTGCCAGATTTGGGCTGGGACCTTTCCTCTTGCTATGTCTCCAGTTACCACCCGAGGAATAGTTAGCTCCTTTTCCAATTGACATATATGATATTCTTCTGTGATCTGTTTTAACAGTGAATGAGAGATACTAAACCTTGATCTTGTGCCCAGCAGTGTGTGGCCTGGAACCCCAAATTGCCTGCTGTTTGGTGGACCCATTTTGCTAATACTAGGTCATCAGTAGCACCCCAGCGTCCCCAGAGTGGCTGCCAACACAGGTTCTTAGATCTGCTTTTCTAAAGGAAAGCAACTCAAAATGGGTTAACAATCTTGCTTTAATCAATCAAACATATCATTTACCCAGTTCAGGGGGAAAACATCAGCACCTCTAAATTCAGAGTATACAGACAGAAACATTTCAAGCAGACAGGCCTCCAACTGTCCAACCATTACATCCATACCAAATCACAGTTACCAGAGAGGGAATCATCAACATCTGGGTTTTTCAAAGCCGGGGGGCTCTCAACAGCTGCCCAGAGTCTTGTCTGGTCAAGTCACACAACACTTCTCAAAGTGAGACCCAAAGCAAAGCCTCACAGAGTTTATATAGCCTTCTCCTGGCTCAGAGAATAACAACCCTCTTGACCCACACAAAGTATCTCCTGAAAAACAAGCCTCCCACCACAGGTTCCAGGTGCACTTAAGCCTAGGGGCAGGGAAGATCTTAAAAATTTACATTCCTGTAACAGTTGCTTACTTTCTGTTTGCTCAGTCTCCTTATTTGTAAAATGAGGATAATAACAGCAGCATTCTCCCAGTGTTGTTGTGAGGGCCCCATGAGATAACTGTAAAGAGTCTGGCACAGTGACTGGCACGTAATGAGCGCTATATTAATTTTTGTTGTGGAGGTGTTTCAGTCACATCCAACTCTTCATGACCCCATTTGGGGTTTCCTTGGCAAAGATACTGGAGTGGTTTGCCATTGCCTTCTCCAACTCATTTTACAGATGAGGAAACGGAGACAAACAGGGTTAAGTGACTTGCCCCGGGTCCCCATAGCTAGTAAGTGTCTGAGGCTGGATTTGAACTCAGGGCTTCCTGATTTCAGGCCTGGTGCTCCATCCATGGTGTCATTTAGCTGTCCCATATATCAATGGTAGAAGGAGGAAGAGGAAGAGGAGAAGCAGCAGCAGCAGCAGTGGTACCAGGAAGGATTAGGAAACTCTTGAGAATGAAACTGTGAAGAGAAAGAAAAACAATTGTGATAAAAAAAAAAGAGTAACCATCTCAAAACCCTCCTTATCTTATCATCGAGACCCCAAAATGGAAAATAATCCTCTAGATGAGGTCTGATGAGAACAAAGCACAATGAAACGCTTACCTCGCTTCTCTTGAAAGTTATGTCCTTCCTAAAACAGCTCAAGATTAAATTAACCTTTAAGGGCTGCTACATCACCTTGCTAACACACATTGAGCTTGCAGTCCACTAAGCCCCCTGATTTTTTTTCAAACTATAGCCTAATTATATCTCTCCAGGGTCCTTCTAATAGCATAGAAAGAGTGTGTATATATATATATATATATATAGGTACATGTATAAACATACATGTGCACACAGGTGTTTGTGAGTTTGTGTGTGTACCTATGATTTCCTAAGTATAGAGAACCCTGGATGAGAAAATTTCCCTACTACTTCAGATCATTCCCTACTCAGCAATTAAGTGACTTAACCAGAGTTACATAATCAAAGTGTGAGAATCAATGCTGGACCTCCGGTCTTCTTGTCTTTTAGACCAGCTTTTTATCTACTATGCCAAGCTGAGTCTCATATATGTTATACATGTAAATGTATATCTAGAAGCAACTAGATGTGGCAGAGTGGATGGGCCTGGATTTCAGGAAGACTCAAGTTCAAATGCAGCCTCAGGCACTTACTAACTGTGTGCCTCTGGGCTAGTCATTTAGCCTCTGTTTGCCTTAATCCACTAAGGAAATGGCAAACCACTCCAGTATCTTTGGCAAGAAAACCCCATGGCCAGTGGTAGTGTGCTATGGTCCACAGGATCAGGAAGAGTCAAAAATGACCAAACTATGGATCACAACAAAAATTTCCCACTCTGGGTCACCTTGGTTTGGTTACAGGTCTGTATAATCTAAGTAGTGAAATCAAAGTTGAATAAAAACCTTGGGTCGCATATTAACTTAGAAAACCACAGATCAATATTATCTATATTGTATTGGGTATTTATTTTATTAAACATTTCTCAATTACATTTTAATCTGGTTCAGGCTGAACTTGGGAGTTTTATGGGCAGCTTGCGACTGGGGTCCACATGTTTGACCCCTCTGAGTTAGAGCAAAGAGTCAGAAACAACACCGAGGCTTTGAACTTTCCGGCAGGCCTGCTTGATGAAAGGGGGAGAATGTGGAGCAAAGAGAACAAGGCTGTTTTTAGGTAAGTCTGGTTTGAGGTGTCAGTGAGAGACGCCCTGAAGGCAGCTGTAGATGCAGGTCTCCAATTCAGAGGCCAGACTGGAACTCCAAGGGGTGAACTTGTGATCTCTGAGGCCCGGAGATCTTGGAGAGCTCAATGATTCTGTTCTTCTCTTTTGGTTACATGAGCAAAATCTGCTCTATTAGGAAATTCTGCTCTGTCAAATCTATTCCTTGTAAGACTTTGACCAGGAAATTATACCCAGGGCCAGGCAATTAGCTGCTCAAGAGCTACTGTTACAAACCTTAATTTGATGAGATATACACTGAAAAGCATGACAACTGGAAAACGAGCAAAACAAATTCCCATATTGGTGATGTCCAGAAACATGTGCCTCATTCTACAGCTTGAATCCATCACCTGTCAGGAGTGGGTAGCATGCTTCCTCATTAGTCCCCTGGAATCCTGGTAGGTCTTTGCATGAATCATAGTTCCTAAGTCTTTCAAAAATGTTTAACTTTCCAATGTTATTTTTAGAGACTTTTTGCATCAAGATGGTGGAATGAGGTAGGAACTCCCAGAAGTGGTGGAGCAAGGATGCTTATTATCATGACTATTATTCAATATTGTACTAGAAATGCTAGCTATAGCAATAAGAGGGAACATTTTTGAAGGAATTAGGATAGTCAATGAGGAAACAAAACTATCATTCCTTGCATATGATATGATGGTATACTTAAAATCCTAGAGAACCAACTAAAAAACTACTTGAATAATTAATAATTAATTAATTATCCTGCAAAGCTGCAGGATACAAAATAAACCCACATAAATCATCAGCACTTCTATACATTACAAAGTTCAGCAGCAAGAAATAGAAAGAGAAATTACATTCAAAATAGTTATAGATAATACAAAATATTTGGCAGTCTACCTACCAAGACAAAATGTAACTTGTGTTAGGATTACAAGCCCATTTTTTTATGAGTTTGAGGGTGAACTATGAAAAAAAGGAGGAATCAATTGAGATATATTAGGCTGTGAGTTCTTTAACGGCAGAAACTCTCTCTCTCTCTCACACACACACACACACACATTCCCAACACTTAGCACAGTGCCTGGCACATAGTAGGTTCTTAATAAATGTTTATTGATTGATTGCTATATTGGGAGTCAGAAGACCTGGGCTTGATCTGACAATATTGAGCCCAAACCCCCTAATGTAACTCTCCAGGGTAGGAGTTCTTGCCGTGGACCCCTTGGTCAGTGTCTGAGGAAGCCTATGGACCTCTTCTCAGAATTGTGTTTAAATGTATGAGATAAAATGCATAAGATTACAAGGAAACCAATTTTATTGAAATAGTTATCAAAATATTAAGGAAATAAATCATAGACTCTGGGTTAAGAACCTTTATGCTAAAGGTTTTTCTACTCATGAAAAGTTAAAAAAAATAAAAAAGAACCTATAAGAAACAAGAGATTTAATCTCTCTAGTTGCAGAAAGGTACATCTGGTAATCTGATCTTTATGACAACACAAAACATTCAATGGTATGGTCCAAGCACAAGTTCTTCTCTTGACATCTTCTTACAGCTCAATACCCTGCAACCACAACTATCTTTCCCACACAGGATATATCTGACCACAGGGTACAAGGTCATATTCTAAGATGTGTACTAGGGATGTTGTTTTTCATTTGTAAAAAGTTCACTGCAGAGCCTATAATTCTGTGACTCTTTAAAGCAAAGATCGGCCACCTAGTAACCTATAAGTGAAAGTCGGTTGTCCGGCAATTCCCTAGTTTCCACCAGGGATCTTTGGCAGAAGAAGTAGAGGGATCAAGAAAAAAGTAAAGATGGAGGGGGAAAAAGCAAAGAGGGAAGGAGAAAAGAATGAGTTAGAGAGAAGGCAACAGAGAGGAAGGAAGAGAAATAGAAGAGAGAGGAAGGAACAAGATGAAGAGACGGAAAGAGAGAGGATAAGAGGAAGAGGAGAGTAGAGGGGCAAGGAGAGAGAAAAAGGGTGAGAGATAAAAGGAGGAGAAAAGGGGGGGGGGGGAGAGGGAGATAAGGAGGAAAATGGATGGGAAAGTAAAAAAGCAGAGAGAAGTTTAAAGTGAGAGAGAGATGGAAAGAGGGAGGAAGAGGGGTAGAAAAAGGGACAAAAGGGGAGCAATAGTTAAGAAGAATAAAGCTTTGATTTCTAGTAGGACTGGACATTGGAATCAGCCAGACACTGTGCTTGGTGTCATTATTCCATTCTCACTCTCCATAGCATGTCTTTTCCCTAGCCATTTGATAAATATAGAAATATAGAAAAAGTTGTGCTCAAAATTTTCTTAAAATCACAGTAAGTGCCAGACTTCTCATTCCAGATAAACTGGTTTAACATGGGTCAATTAATAGTCCTACTAGTAGATCTGATGAGTTTTTTAAAGAATGCATCAGTTCACTGTAGTTTAGTCAACCAAAGACAGAACAAGGTAGGAATAAATCAGGGACCCTCAATCTGGCTGCTGAATCTGACTGGTTTGAAGGTTACAGAGGTCCTGCATTATTTATAAAAATGACTGTGGAGTTCATTTAATGAACTTACTTTCATCCTAGACCTAAAAATGCCACACTACACCCCAACTATTACAGTCCCCTAGTGGCAGTAGACAGATGGGTTCTCATGGACAGAATTGTAACACTCACTTAGGGTAAACAGCTTGGAAGATCCCTAAATCAACTTTTCAAGGTAAATTTAGTTGATGTTGGGGAAAGGCTTCATAACACAAAGGCCCATGGTGGAAGACTTCAGTATACTTTAAGACTGAGTAGGTCAATAATGGTAGTGGCAAAAATGGCAAATTTTATGGTCACCTAAGCATACAATGGAGTAGCTTCTAATTTTAACTAATTATTCTTGTTCATTAAGGAGTGGCCTCAATTATTTCTAGCTGCCATAGCAGTACAAGTTCCTCTGGTGTTTTCTCATTTCCAGTCCCTCAAGACAAAGTCCATATGGCCTCTCCCTAGTTGTAGCTTATCATGTAAGATCCTTAACCTTTGACTTCAGCTGAGGGGTTTGGAAAGGCTAGTGTAACCATACAAATATATGTCAACTCCTTGTTTGCTTTCCAACCAGAAGAGTTAAGGTTCTCATAGATGGCAGAAATGATAGTAGCATCCTATCTCACACAGAACTTCCTGCTGTTCTCTCCTGTTTCTTATACCCAGGAAAATTCGCTGATTTAATTGGTCAGTTTTATCTCTTAATGATAATGATCTTAGATGAAATGCAGACTATCTCTTGCTCTTGTGGGTATAGTCAGACGATCAAAAGATTCTAAGCTGAAAAGAAAGAACCTTAAAGATCTTTGGGTCCAAGGCTCTTATTTTACAAAGGGTCCAAGGCTCTTTTACAAAGGAGGAAACTGAGGTCCAAGGGTATAAATGACTAGCCCACGTAGCAAGTTGAAGAGCCAAGATTCCAGCCTAGGTTTTTTGACTCTCAATATATCCCTATTGATCGATCCTTCCTTTTTTCATAGCTCAATACCAGACTCAAATAGAATGGGCTTGTGGTCCTAACAAAACTTGCATTTCTTATAGCTAGCATAAACTTTGCATTCAAGGGAAATTCAGAATATCCTATGCAATGTGTTGTAATAGAAGGAATACTGGATTTGGGGTCAGAGGATGCTAGTTCCCACTCGGGTTCCATTTTTTTTTTAACTATGTGTGACCTGAGGCAAGTCATTTTACAGATGAGTTTCTTTATCTGTAAAATGAGCGGATTGGACTGAGCTAATTCTGTTAGATGAATGTAAGAGAATGCTATTGTTTCATAAGAAATGAAAGAGGTGGTTTAAGAGGAACATGGGAAGAGTCGTATGAACTGACTTATAATGAAGTGAGCTGAATGAGAAGAACAATTTATATGCTAGAAATATCATTGTCAAGACAAGCAATTTTGAACAACTCAGGAGCTCTGATCCATGCAATGACCAACCAAATTTCCAGGTGACTGATGATACTAGGTAGCAAGCATGCTGCCCACTCCTGACAGAGAGGTGACGACCTTAAACTGTGGAATGAGGCAGATTTTTTGGACATGGCCAATGTGAGAATCTGTTTTGCTTGTCTATGCATATTTGCTACAAGGGTGTTGCTTTTCTTTTCTCAGGGAAAGTGGAAATAGGAAGAGAGAATGGATAGTTGCTAATTGAAAAAATACAAAGTAACAAACTTTAAAATAAATAAAGCTCGGGAACTGAACTAAATCATTCATAATGTCTCTTCAAGCTCTCAATCAATTAAATATCTGGTCCGCAAGAAGATTATCCACAGTGATCTAGCCTTGTGTTTACCCTATACCCCTGGCTAGTCTCAGGGCTGCCGGGAATAGAAGAGAACTGAGATGATTGGGTTGAGGCCAATTTGGGGGGAAGGAGGAGGTAGACCAGATAAGGATAAATGCATCTAACTACATTCCAAAGTCAACCATAAATGACATTTGTACCCTTCCTTATCTTACCTCCATCTTCCTCTATATAGTCTGACACCTCCAATTCATAGCTGACTCATTATGGGAAATACAGAGATATGAATCTGTGTCTTGAATGAGGTGATAGGAACAGAATTGAGACATCACTTCAGGAGGGGGAGGGACCAACTGTTTCTCACATGACATGGTCTTCAATCTTTACTATGCTGGTCCTGCAGAGGTTGGTAGGGTTGCAGTAGAGTGCCAGGCCTGGAATCAGGAAGACCAGGGATCAAATCCAGTCTCAGACACTTATTAGCTATTCGACCCTAGGCAAATTACTGAACCTCTGTTTGCCTCAGTTCCGAATCTGTAAGATGAGCTGGAGAAAGAAATGGCTAGGTGATGCAGTGGATAGACTTCCAGGCCTGGAGTCAGGGAGACTTCTCTGGACTCAGACACAAACTGTGTGACCCTAGGCTGTACCCTGTTTGCCTCAGTTTGCTGGATTGCAAAATGAGGATAATAATAGCTTCTACCTCACAGGTGTGTGTTAAGGATCAAATGGGATTTTATTGTGTAAAAGTATTTAGCACAGTACGTGGAACATAGTACTATATAAATGCTTATTCCCTTCCTTTCCCCCCACTGCCTGTATGCTGTCCATCTTATGAGTGTCCTTAAAAAGAAGTGCCTGTCTCTAAATACAGTACTCCACATGTTGTCCAGCAAGGCAGAGAGAGAATAGTGGGATTTTCATCTCCTTCTTGACACTGGGCCTCACTTCATGCAACCCAAAATCACACTGGCTTTCTTCGTTGTGATATCTTACTGTTGACTCATATTGATTGAGTCTGTAGTCTATTAAAAACCCTTAGAAGAGCTTTCAAAGGGAAAAATCAAATGTTTGCCATATGTCTTTCTTCATAACCAAAACTTCCTCATGCTATTTACTCTCTCCAATACCAGAATCTCACACAAATACTTTGTATCCTTTGAAAGGAAAAAGGTAGGAACATTCACAAAGTCACAATGTTTCACAAAATACAGTCGATGCTGAAGGAACGCCCAAATGTTCAATCTGTATGTTTTTCATCTAGCCAGGAATACTATTTGAATTTCTGAAAGAGTTCAGAGAGATGCTTCTTGAACTTTTCCCCTACAAAAGTATAAATTATAGAGTTGATGCAGCAGTGGGTGAAGGAGATGAGCTCAGTTATCTGGGTGGCCTGGGTGAGTTTCTGACTCAAGTCACTCCCATCCAGGCTGTGCAGGTTGTGTAGGGAATTCAGAAAGAGCATCATGTTAAAGGGAGAAGAAAAGTACCACCACTACAATGAGAACCAGCCTGATGGCCTTGATCTTTTGGTGGTTCTGACGCCCCTTCAGGTGCCTCAGGATGTTGGCATAGCAGTAAACAAGGATGCTGTGTGGGATGATAAGAGCCAGGATGTTGATTTCAAA
Source organism: Petaurus breviceps papuanus (assembly GCF_028583685.1). Classification (NCBI taxonomy): domain Eukaryota; kingdom Metazoa; phylum Chordata; class Mammalia; order Diprotodontia; family Petauridae; genus Petaurus; species Petaurus breviceps. The sequence goes on along the minus strand of NW_027185777.1, from coordinate 128,566 downwards.
GTGGGTGATGAGTTTCCACTCAGTAGTTCTGTCATCATGGAAGGTTGCTCTCCTCTAAAGATACCTGGTAAAACACCAGCAAAGGAACAGAAGCTAAAATGGCTGCTAACCACACCAGGAGGCTGACAGCCATGGCCTTCCTGGCCATCCTCACTTTCAAGGCATATACTTCTATGGATGATGGCCAGATACCTGGCCACGATTGGTGCTTCCAAAGACCCACTGGTCCAGAGTGTAGTGTGTCAGGAAGGGGAAGGAGAAGACAAAGAGCAGATCGGAGATGGCCAGGTTCAGCAGGTACACGTCAGTCATGCTTCTCAGCTTCTTACAGGCTACCAGAACCAGGATGACCAGGACATTCCCCAGCAGCCCAAAGACAAAGAGAAGGCAGTAGAGCAAGGCCAGAAGCAGAGAGCTGGACTTCTGGGTGAATGCAGTGAGGCAGGCACTAGGCATCCAGTCTGGGTAACAGTCTTCTGTGGTCATGGATAGATTTGGCTCCAGGGTGTAATTCATCCCAACTTTTGATTTTGCATAATCTTAGTTCTTCAAGAGAGTCTGTAGATCTTCAATACTCTCTTCCCTAACCTATACTGTCATATTAGTTCTCAGTTTTTCTGAAACAACTTCCAATGAAATATATTTCCACAGTATGGGCGTGTTTGCTACAAGCTAGATTTAGCTAAAAGAGGAACCATTGATGGTTGGTTCCTCTCTTCATTCTCCATTTCCCCCTCGGTGTTCTGCAGCATTTGGTTTCTCCTTTTTAATACCTTACATCAAGTATCTCTCAGCCTGACCCTAATCTCCTCACATCCACATTTGCAGTCTTTAAGTATAGCTCCCAGCACTGGTAAATCCTAGCAGCTTATGGTACCATGCCAAGAAAACTTAAATCACAAAAACTTTCATGCAGAACATTTCCATGCTAGGTCTTGGTGCAAAATCCACTCTTGGCAAGATATTTTATCTGATTGACCCTTTAGAGTTAGTGTGGTATGGTGGGTAGAAAATTAACCTCAAAGTCAGGAAGAACTGAGTTCAAGTCTTGCTCTTGAAGCATATTGGGTCTGTTCGTAGGCAAGTCACTTACCCCTAACTTTTGGTAGGAGGTCTTTCTTGATCTCCTCCCCTCCTGCCCACTCAGAGGCAAGTCATACAGAACACCTCTTGGTCTTTAGTGTACAAAGGAAATGGTAATTAATTTCCTTTAATGTGTTTTCCCCATTAATAAAATAATAACATTTCTAATGTTAAACCATTTGACAGTGCCAAGGACTTCAGTGGTAAGAACTTTTTTCCCCAGGTCTTGATCAAGTAGCTAAGACTCCTGGGGAAACAGAGGCTGCAGAAGTGATTGCCAGGTCCCATCTCTACAACTGATTCCCTGCATGCTGGCTGTGGAGACTGGGCTAGAAATAGGACTATTTCTGGAAACAGTCTATTCCTAGACTTTTAGGCTTAGGATCCCGGGCTATCTACATTTGAGTCTGAAGGGATGTGGTGGCAATGATTTGACTTGCCCATTACATGATGCCTCCTGTCTTTCTCCCTTATGGTGCCTTGCCACTGTAATGGGAATGTAAATTTTTAAGATCTTCCCTGCCCCTAAGCTTAAGTGCACCTGGAGACTGTGGTGGGAGGCTTGTTTCTCAGGAGATACTTTTTGATTGGGCAGTGGGTCTAGAAGGTTGTTACATTCTCTGAGCTAGGAGAAGGCTATATAAGCCCTGATGGTAGGCTTTGCTTTGGGTCTAACTTTGAGAAGTATTGTGTAATTTGATTAGATGAGACTCTGAGAAGCCGTTGTTGAGAGCCCCCGGTTTTGAAAAACCCAGATGTTGATGTCCCCCTCTCTGGAAACTGATTTGGTATGGATGTAATGGTTGGACAGTTTGGAGGCCTGTCTGCTGAAATGTTCTTGTAACTCATGCTTGTAACCTCTGTATACTCTGAAGTTCGGGATGCTGACCTTTTCCCCCCTGAACTAGGTAAACGATATATGTTTCACTGATTAAAGTAAGATTGTTAACCCATTTTGAGTTGCTTTCCTTTATCACAGCAGATCCAAGAATCTGTGTTGGCAGCCACCCTGGGCATGCTGGGGTTCTTGCTGCTACAGCCACTTTACCTAGGTTTGCTTGGCTGGCCTGTGGGTGACAATCGGTTAGTAGCTGGTGGGGATGGTAGGCCCATCAGCTACAGGGATTACTCTTCTGTTTTATGGCTGCAGGGGCTAGGATAGAAGTAGGACCAGTGTTCTGAGGGATGATGCATTTATCAAGGGTTCCTGAGATTATCTGCCCATTGCTGGCAATTGATGTTTGTGGTGGTGGTGGTGGTGGTGGTGAAGATGGTTGCTCCTGGTTCTGACATATATTGACCATGTGATCCTAGGCAAATTTTTTAACACTTCAGAGCTCTAGGTAACTCTTTACAACTATCACTTTCAGAGAAGTTGGTATTGGTAGAGGGAATTTTCTCACCTGGGAGTTTCCTATACCTGTGAAATCAGTTCATTCCCTGTACTTATGTGAAAGCATTTAAAATACACAGCATGTCCCAAAAGTCTTAGTCAGTCTAACAGCTTAAAACAGTATTAAATTTTTTGGGACATCCTGTATAACTATGTGATAAGAACTAATATAATCTTCATAAGAATAATTTACCTTACTGATCCTCTTCTTATGCAGAAAAAAAAACCCAACCTTTTTGCAACATCTGAGCAAACTCTCTTTCCTTCCAATCCATCTACAGAGTAGGGATATTTTAACAAATATTTATGGTAGGCCAAAATCCAGGATAGAATCCAGGGGATGTCCCTGATGGTAGTGAGCCATGGGACTGCTTAGAGATTTCACTCCCCAGCATCTGTGGAGTGGCCCAAAGCCTCAGGCTCTGAGATCTCCAAGGAGGACTCTCATCTCAAGTCTCTCAGAGAGTAGTGGATGAACAAAGAGCATTGCTGGTTCCAAGAAGGAGACTTGGATATTGGGCAGGTGGAGGGAGAGGGACTTGAAATTACTCCACCAGAGGATTGTAAAAGACACAATACCTTAGAATTGGGGGAACTTAAATACTCTGGAAAGATTCTACCTGCCCAAAGCAACTTTGAAAGAAAAAGTTTGTCCCTCCCCTTCCCTAAGTGACATCTCAGTTCTGTTCATATCATCTCATTCAAGACACAGATTTGTATCTCTGCATTTCCCATAGTCAATTGGAGGTGTCAAAGTACAAAGAGGAAGATGGAGGTAAGATAAGGAAGGATGCAAATATCATTTATGGTTGACTTGGAAGGTGGTTAGATGCATTTACCCTTGTCTCTTCTACCTCCTCCTTCACCCAAGACTGGCCGCAACCCAACCACCTCCTTCTGCCCTATTCCGGGCAGCCCCTATCCTGGCCAGTGGTAGGGGTGAACAGGGGTCCAGATCGTTGTGGATAATCTTGTGGGCGAGTTCCATTGATGTAGAGCAGGTAGAGACAATAGGAATGATTTAGTCCAATTCTTGCACTTTATTATTAAGTTTATTCTTTTTTGAATGCCTTTTATTACTTCTTTAATTTTTTAAGGGAGGCAGGAGGCACAGCAAAGGGCCGGGGCGCAGCAGGGGGCCGGGGCAGCCCCTCCACCCCTAGCAGTAGTAGAGTTCCAGGCTCATCCCGTCATGGATCTCGTAGTCCGCCAGCGTCACGTGGTCCTTGAAGAGGACCTTGAAGAGGTCCTTGGAGACCGTGTAGAGGTCTTCACTTCAGAGGGCTGGATCTAAGTATCAGGAGCTTATCTAGAAACTTGAGGATCCCGGTGTTAAAAAGAATGCTGGGAGGTGGCCTCGGCCTCTGCCCCCTGGGGCTCCGGTCTGGGGCTGGAGGCAGAGGGGAGAAGGTGATGGAGCCCCCCTCACCTTGCTGGGCTGCTGAACCAGGAAACACAGCCTCCAGCTGGGCCACCCTGCCCAAGAATCCGAGGCTCGGCGGCCTGCCTGCTTCTCCCCCTCAGCTCCCCCATGACTTGGGCACTCCAGTTGGGTCTTGGGCTGTCACTTTGTCCCGGGCCTGTGGCCTGTGCACAGGGTTGGCCTCAGAGAACCTTTCGGGAGAACGTGGAAGCCCCTTTCTGCCGGCACTGCCCCCCCCTTTGCTTATTGGGGGGGGGGGGGTGGACGCAGAGACCGGAGCACACGGTCCCTGAGACGAACAGCTGAGGCCCGAATCTAGGCTGAAGCTGGAGGCAGTGCAGCTGCAGTCTTCACCACAGCGGTCGGTCCTGGTCCTCCCCGAGCATGGATACAGGGGAGCAGACAGAGTCGAACTGGAGGTGCCGCCGCGGGGATGGCATGAGCATCTCGAGTTCCCTGCATGCTGTGGGCTGCCCCTGCAGCTCAGGGAGGAGGACCCTGCTCCGTGGAGGCCTTGGGGGGGGGGGGGGCAGGATCAGTTACCTTCAGTGGGGACCCTCAAAGAGGATCGGTTTCTCCAGTTATGGGAGGGGTTTCAGGTCAGAAATCCTGACTCCAGTTTCCTCCTGGTTATCACTGCAGGGCCTTTGATTAGGTGAGAACATAAAGTCATTGATTAGATCAGGGACTGGGCTGGGGGGTGGAAGTGATGAAGGTTGGCTATTAGGTTCAGCAGGAACTCTGATCTTAATCTTAAAACCAGAAAACCTGCTATTCAGGATGGAAAGAATTCAGCCCAGGCTAACTTGGAGTCAGTTGCAAAAGTTTATTATATGCCTTACAGCGAGCAAGGATCCTTAGGGGACCTGCAAGCTTAAAGAAGACACAGGCATAGCTTTAAAGAGTTAAGGCTATTCATTAGATGTCAATTAGGCTGACCAGGTGAGAAGAGGATGGGATTAGGGAGGAGTTAAGGTGGGGCCAGTGTTTAAAGGAACATGCAATTTTTATGTAACTTGGAAGGCGTATTGCCCATGATTCACTGGGAAAAAGCCCAAGGGGGGGGGGGCTACCTGGAGGTGTGGTTTTAGTCTTGAAACGTCACTAAGTCAGCTAGCAGTCAAGGGCTGACTGAGAAGTGCCCAGTCTGCCACCTATCAGTGTCATGCTTGACAGGATTGATGTCTGAGAACCAAGGTTAGCAGAGAGAATTGCTTAAGGAGTTAACCTAGAGATGGGGTATTGAAGGATTCATTGACACCCTTGGTATTCTGAAGGAAACCTGTCAACTTCTTCCCAGAAATGATGCTTTTAAACAAATAAAATATATGATTATTAAGGAAACCAATTATATTTGAATACAGTTGTCAAAATAGTAAATAAATTCATGGATACCTAAATTGTGGCCTCTGCATTAACAGAAGTTAAAATAAAACACTATCATTTTACTACTACTACTACTACTACTAATTTTTAAAAAAGAGTTGGCAGGGACCTTAGAGGATATTTAGTCCCACCCCTTCATTGTACAAGTGGGAAAATTGCCCAATTAGCTTCATTCTTCTATAGCCAGTATGGCTTAATGGAAAGAGAGGGCTTTGGAGCCAGGAGGATCAGGGTTCAAGCTCCCATTTATCATCTATACCAGCACATAGTAATAGCTTATAAATTTTTGTGAACTGATCGCTCAGTGACCCAAGCAACTCTCTAAGACTATCATTTGCAGAGAAGATGCTGACCTGCACTGGTAAAGGGACCTTCCTTGCCATGAAGTTCTCTATATTAGTGAAATCACAGGTTCAGTTTCTATCCTTACTCTATGACTGTCATTTTATTTTTGTGTCTTAACACAGTGCTTGGCACTCAGAATGTATTTAATATATTTTTTATTTAAGATGAAAAAATTTAGGTGGCATATACTTATTGTTTTCAAGTGCTGGAAAGTTTGCAGTGGAGAAACGTTATTAGTCTTCTTGTGTTTGTTGCCTTCTGCATGAAGCAAATGTCTCTCCAGTTGCTAGTGCTTCACCCCTTAAGATTAATTTCTGTTTACTCTTGTGTGTGTTTTGTATGGGACTATTTATTTATATGTTGCCTGCCCCATTAGAATGTAAACTATAGGCAGGGGTCATTTTTGCTTTAAAAAAATGTAATTTTTACTTTGTTGTTATTTGGAACTTGACAAACACACATTTTAGTGACTTTATGAACATAGATCCAAGTTGCTCACCAGAATGGCTGGACCAATTCACACCTCTATCAACAATGCATTAATACACTACTACTCCGACAATCCCTCCAAAATGTGTCACTCTACTTTTCTATCATCTTTGCCAGGCTGATAGGTATGAGGTGGAACTTCAGAATACTTTTAATTTGAATTTCACTTATTATAAGCAACTGTTTTTTTTTTTCATATGGCTACTGATAGGTTGGATTTTTGTAACCAGCACTAAATGATGCACTACAATGTGGAAGTTCGGAATAACGTGGGCCAGGTGAGATTATTAATGCAATCCATTTATTGATTCCATGAGCAAGGTTTTTATAAAGTATCAAGACAAAGAAGGTAACTATAGGTCACTAGGCTTTCCACTACTGCTTTGTTCAGTTCCAAGATGCCAGGCAGTGATGTCAAGTAGGCCTTGACAGTAATCATGTCCTTGATGTTTCCATACACATGAATAGTATCTAAAATGTATTAATGGGGGCGGCTAGGTGGTGCAGTGAGTAAAATCACCAGTCCGGAGTCGGGAGGACCCGGGATCAGTTCCGGCCTCAGACAGTTAACACCCCCAAAAAAAAAAAAAAAAAAACCAACAAAACTGGCAGTGTAACCTTGGGCAAGTTACTTAACCCCAATTGCTTGGTTTTTGTTTTTTTGTCTTTATTAATTTGTTTATTTTTAGTTTACAAGATTCATTACCACAATTCCTTGAGTTTCAAATTTTCTCTCCCTCCCCCCTTTCCTCCATGGCAGCATACACTCAAGTATAGTCTCTGCAAATACTTTCACATTAGGCCTTAGTCAGGATATAAAGAAGGATTGTAACAGATGGAATGAAGAATGGGCAAGAGGAAACAAAACCAAACAAAAACGAAAAAGGGCAGGTAGTTTGCTTCAATCTGGGTTTGATCTCAATTCTTTCTCTAGATGTAAATATCTCTCTCCATCATGACTCTTTTGGGTTTGACTTATGTCTCTGGATTGCTGAGAAGAGACCAGTTTATCGAAGCTGGTCATCACACATATGTTGTGTCTGTAATTGTGTACAAATTCCTCCTGGGTCTACTCTTCTCACTCAGCATCAGTTCATATAAGCCTCTCCAGGTAAATATGAAGTCATCTGCTCCTCGTTTCTTATTGCACAATAGTATTCCATAACATGCATATACCACAACTTGTTCAGCCATTCCCCAATTGATGGGCACCCCCTTAATTTCCAATTCTTTGCTACCATAAAAAAGAGCTGCTATAAATATTTTTGTACATATGGGTCTTTTCCCACTTCTATGATCTCTTTGGGATACAATCCTAGAAGTGGTATTGCTGGGTCAAAGGGTATGAAATTATTTATAGTCCTTTGGGCATAATTCCAGATTGCTTTCCAGAATGGTTGGATCAGATCACAACTCCACCAGCAATTCATTAATATTCCAATTTGTCCACATCCTCTCCAGCCTTTGTCATTTTCCTGTTTTGTTATCTTAGCCAATCTGACTGGTGAGATATGGTACCTCAGAGTTGTTTTGACTTGCGTTTCTCTAATCAATAGTGATTTAGAGCATTTTTTCATATGCTTATAAATATCTTTAATTTCTTCCTCTGTAAACTGCCTATTCATATCCTTTGACCATTTATCAATTGGGGAATGACTTGTATTCTTATAGATTTGACTCAATTCTCTGTATATTTTAGAAATGAGTCCTTTATCAGTGACATAGGTTGTAAAAATTCTTTCCCAATTTTCCACTTCCCTCTTAATCCTGGTTACATTGGCTTTGTTTGTACAGAAGCTTTTCAATTTAATGTAATCAAAATTATCCATATTGCATTTTATAATGCCCTCTAATTCTTGTTTGGTCATAAAGTCTTCCCCTCTCCACAAATCTGACAGGTAAACTATTCCTTGTTTTTCCAGATTGCTTAGAGTATCAGCCTTTATAGCTAGATCATGCACCCATTTAGACTTGATTTTGGTATATGGTGTTAGATAATGGTCTATGCCTAGTTTCTGCCATACTATATTCCAGTTTTCCCAGCAGTTTTTGTCAAATAGTGAGTTCTTATCCCCAAAACTGGGGTCTTTGGGTTTATCAAACAGTCGATTACTATAGTCATTGACTGCTGAGTCTCGTGTACCCAATCTATTCCATTGATCCACTACTCTATTCCTCAGCCAGTACCAAGTAGTTTTGAGGACTGCTGCTTTATAGTACAGATTAAAATCTGGTATAGCTAGTCCACCATCCCTAACATTTCTTTTCATTAATTCCCTTGATATTCTGGACCTTTTGTTCTTCCAAATGAATTTTGTTACTATTTTTTCTAGTTCTGTAAGGTAGTTTTTTGGTAAACTGATTGCTATGGAACTAAATATATAATTTAATTTAGGTAAAATTGTCATTTTTATTATATTAGCCCAACTCAACCACAAGCAATTGATGTCTTTCCAATTAGTTAGATTTGACTTTATTTGTGTGAGAAGTGTTTTGTAGTTGTGTTCATATAGGTTTTGAGTTTGTTTTGGCAGGTAGATGCCCAAATATTTTATAATGTCTACAGTAACTTTAAATGGGTTTTCTATTTCTATCTCTTGCTGTTGAATTTCATTAGAAATATACAGGAATGCCAAGGATTTATGTGGGTTTTATATCCTGCAAGTTTGCCAAATTTATGTATTGTCTCAAGTAGTTTTTTACTTGATTCTCTAAGTATATCATCATATCATCTGCAAAGAGTGATAGCTTGGTCTCTTCTTTGCCTAATTTGATTTCTTTGATTTCTTTTTCTCCTCTAATTGCTACTGCTAACACTTCTAGTACCAGATTGAATAAGAGGGGTGAGAGTGGACATCCTTGTTTCACCCCTGATCTTATTGGAAATGCTTCTAGCTTTTCCCCATTACATATACTACTTGCTGATGGCTTTAAATAGATGTTACCTATTATTTTAAGGAAAGCTCCATTTATTCCTATTATTTCTAGTGTTTTCAATAGGAATGGATGTTGTATTTTGTCAAAAGCCTTTTCCGCATCTATTGAGATAATCGTGTGGTTTTTGCTAGTTTTACTGTGATCAATTATACTGATGGTTTTCATAATATTAAACCATCCTTGCATTCCTGGAATAAATCCTACCTGATCAAAGTGTATTATTCTTGTGATAAGTTGCTGTAGTCTTTTTGCTTATGTTTTATTTAAAATCTTTGCATCTATATTCATGAAGGAGATTAGTCTATAATTTTCTTTCTCTGTTTTATCTCTTCCTGATTTAGATATCAGTACCATATTTGTGTCATAAAAAGAATTTGGTAGGACTCCTTCACTAATTTTCTCAAATAGTTTGTAGAGTATTGGAATCAATTGTTCTTTAAATGTTTGATAGAATTCACTAGTGAATCCATCTGGCCCTGGAAATTTTTTCCTAGGGAGTTCACTGATGATTTGTTCGATTTCTTTTTCTGAGATGGGGTTATTTAAGTAATTTACTTCCTCTTAAGTTAATTTGGGCAGCCTATATTTTTGTAAATATTCATCCATTTCCCTAAGTTTGTCAAATGTATGTGCATACAACTGTAATGAGAATGTAAATTTTAAAGATCTTCCCTGCCCCTAAGCTAAAGTGCACCTGGAGCCTGGGGTGAGAGGCTTGTTTTTCAGTAGATACTTTTTGATTGGCCAGTGGGTCCAAAAGGTTGTTACATTCTCTGAGCCAGGAGAAGGCTATATAAGCCCTGATGTGTAGCTTTGTTTTGGAGGCTCACTTTGAGAAGTGTTCTGTGATTTGATCTGTATTCTGGGAAGCCATTGTCCAGGGCCCCCCCGGCTTTGAAAAACCCAGATGTTGATTTGGTATGGATATAATGGTTAGACAGTTTGGAAAGCTGTCTACTTGATCTGTTTCTGTCTTGATAATTCTGCCTGTATACTTTGAAGTTCAGGGTGCTGACCTTTTCCCCTGAATAAGGTAAACGATATATGTCTGACTGATTAAAGTAAGCTTGTTAACCCATTTTGAGTTGCTTTCCTTTAATAAAGCAGATCCAAGAACCTGTGTGAGCAGCCACCCTAGGGACTTCAGGGTGCTTGCCGCTACAATACAACTGGGCAAAATAATTCCTAATTATTGTTTTAATTTCTTCTTCATTGGTGGTAGGTTCATCCTTTTCATTTTTGATACTCATAATTTGGTTTTATTTCTTTTTTTTTTTATCATATTGACTAAGAGTCTATCAATTTCATTGTTTTTTTCATAAAACCAGCTCTTAGTTTTATTTATTAATTCAATAGTTTTCTTAATTTCAATTTTATTAATCCCTCCTTTGGTTTTCAGTATTTCTAATTTTAATCTTAAAAAAAATGTATTAATAATCTTAAAAGGAAGCTAACACCTTCTGACTGGAATCCCAGAACAGAGCAGAGCCCTGGATTTCAGATATCAGGTGACCTCTGATATACAGCTCCACCACTGGGAAAACTAGGAGCAGACTATATGGAATGGCTGCATCACTGGAAAACCCAGAGCTAACTTTCAAAGTACAGCCTGACTCCAGGATCTGATGTTTAGGCTCCCTTCAGATTTTTCCTTAAAGAAGTGTCTGTTCATATCTTTTGACCATATATGTATAAGTGAATGACTCTTATTTATATTTGAATCTAATACACACACATCTTGTATATCAGACCTTTATCAGAGCAATTTGCTGCAAAGCTCTTTCCCTCACTTATTTACCTTCTAATTACAGCTGCACTGATTGTGTGTGCAGAGGTTTTCAGTTTTATATAATCATAATTGCCTATTTTATCTTGAGATAATATTTGTAAAAAGCACTTAGCACAGTGCCTACCACATAGCAGGCACTATGTTACTATTTATTCTTCCCCACTTCTGTTATCATCAATACTTTGTATTGCTTTCTAGTCCCCTCTTCTCCCAGTCCAGCCTTTTTTGGTATTGCTAGAGCTTATTGAAGAATCTGGCACAAAATAAGAGCTTAATAAATGTGTTAATTGATTGAAGGTAGAACTAGTTCCAATGAGTAGAAATAACAGGGAAGTAAATTTCTCCTACTCCTAAACTCCCTATAAAATAAGGAGAATGTACCCAATAATTCATGCTATTCAAAAAAAGGATGCGCTTTCTCAGAAGGTAGACTCTTCTGCTCAAAAAACACAGTGACCGCCCTCTTGCATCTTGGATAAAATACAAAGACTTGCAATTAACTTTTAAGGGCCTACACAAATGGACCTCCTGCCCACTTTTCAAGGTTTGTTGCACACTATTTTTCTTCATGTACTTCACATTCCAACCAAATGAACCTACTTTTTATCCCAGGTATGAAATTTTCCATTTTCCATCTCAGTATTTTTACACTGGCCTGGAATGCACTACTTTGTCACCTCTGCCCTGTAGAATCTTGAGGTCCATTCAAAACTCAGTTCAAGCACAACTTGCTACAAGATTCCTATCCTGAGACTTTCTGTTTATAGGGCTCTCTTCCCAGAAATCACTTTCTCACTTACTGGGGTTAATTTTCTTGGCGGGGGAACCCAGTAACAAACCTGTGGGAAGGTGTCACACTTTGGCTGTAAGAAACCTACTTGTTTGTTCACTTTGGTATCCCCAGCGATGTGCTTAACAGACATAACACTAGTGAACTAGTTTATTTTTAAAATTACATTTTATTTTTAGTTATGGATTCTTTCTGGCCTCCATTTCTTTCCTCATTGAGAAATCAAGGAAAACAAAACCATATTACAAACAGGTGGAGTCAAACAAAGCAAATGTCTGCACTGGTCCCGTCAAAAAGAAGAAAGAACTGTGCCTCTGTCTCCCAGATGAGTCTATGACCTCCCTTTCTGGAGGTGAGTGGCAATTTTATCCTGTGTCCTCTGGCATTGTGGTCTATTGTGGCCTTGATCAAAGCTTCTAAGCCTTGTAGAGCTGCTTGTCTTTACAACGTTGCTTGTTATTGTATTAATTGTTCTGTTGCCGCTCACTTCCCTTTTCAGCAGTGCTAAGGCTTGTCCAGTTTCTTTGAATCCATGATTGGCTGAATTTCTAAAAAGCTCTTGCACCTCCTGTCCGTACTTCAGAGCTGCTGGAAACCTGATGGGAGCTACTCTATTAACTTTGCTGGAGGCGAAGCAGGGTGGGGGGACCGGGGCGCAGCAGGGGGCCGGGCGCGGCCCCTCCACCCCTAGCCGTAGTAGAGCTCCAGGCTCATCCCGTCATGGATCTCGTAGTCCGCCAGCGTCACGTGGTCTTTGAAGACCGTGTACCATTTCTTCAGGATGATCTTGCTGCAGCGGGTGCCCGTCTGGGCCGCGATCAGCTTCTTCAGGTCCCCTATGGAGTCTTCGGGGTTGCACTTCACACGGACCTTCCTGCCCAGCCGGTCGTTGCACACGACTTCGATCATGGTTCCCCGATGTCCTCCGCCACGAGCAGCTGCGGCTCCGGTCTCACTGAGCAGGCGCACTGGCACTGCCTGGCCACCGCCGCCTTTTAGGGGCCAAAACCGGAAGTCCTAAACCGGAAGCCGCGCTTAAGTTTTTAAACTTGAACCTGTGAACTCCCCCTGCCCGGCCTCCCGCCCCTCCCCCACTTCAGAGGGCTCGATCTAAGTATCAGGAGCTTATCTAGATACTTGAGGATCGCGGTGTTAGAGAATGCAGACCCGCGTGGTCCGGTCTGTCCGTGGAGACCGGCAGCGCCCTCCTAGTCTGCACCTATACCCCGCCGTTCCCTTGCGAACTTGCTCCTTTCCCCGAGCCCTGGGGTGGGGGTGGAGACATCCTGCTGCCCTCCGGCCCCCGCCCTGCGGCCCTGGGTTCCCCCTGTCTGAAGAGAGGCGGCTGGGAGCCCAGGGGCATGAAGCGAGGCCGGCGCCGAGGCCTTTCCTCCCTGCACGCGGCTTTCCTGGGGCTGCTGCGGACTGCGGCCTCTCCCTGCTGGCACCGACCTGCCTTTGGTTTTGGATGATGACCATAGGCGCCATCGGGCAGGGCCGGGGTCCTCCGGGGTTGGGGGGCTGGGTCTTTCCTGCGGCCTCAACCTCTGCCTCTCTCCCTCCCCCCCTCCCCCCCCCAACCCGGGGCTGGAGGCAGAGGGGAGAAGTCGATGGAATCGATGGCTGGGCCAAAACAGCGTCAGAGATAAGTAGCTAAGGACTGAGCTTAGGCCAGGGGTGGGGAGCCACATGTGGCCTCGAGGCCCTTGGGTTTGGCCTTTGGACTAAGCCCAGGTTTTACAGAACAAAGCCTTTTCTTACGGGGATTTATTCAGTGAAGTCTGGATTCAGTCAAAGGGCCACACTTGAGGACCTAGAGGGCCACCTGGGACCTGGAGGCCACAGATTCCCCAGCCCTGGTTTAGGCAGAAGCTGGAGGAGAGTGAGGTCCTCCCAGCACAGGGATGCAGTGTGGAGGAGAGAGAGTCAGACCCGGGAAGCACTGCTGTGATGGCATGAGCAGTTCTTCAAATGAGACTCGTTCCCCAAATGCAATGGGCTGCCTCTGGAGCCTGGGGAGAAGGCCCATTTTCCTTTGGGGGGGGGCAGAATCAATTACCTTCAGCTGGGCCCCTCAAAGGGGAGCCGCTCTCCAGTTATGGGCGAGGTTTCAATTCAGAGATTCTGACTCCAGCTTTCTCCTAGTTAGGCTGGAGGGGCTTCAGCTTCCAAGGCAGTCTTTGATTAGGTGAGAACATAATGTCACTGATTAGATCTGGGGCTGGACTGGGCTCTGGTGCAAGGGATGGGCCATGGAGGTACATTGGAATGTGCAGTACCTCTGGCCCTCTAACTCCAAGGATTTTATTTAAATCCCATCCCTGACATCTACTTCCTGTATGACCTTGAGCAAATCATATAACCTCCTTGAGCCTCAGTTTTTTCATCTGCAAGGATAGCTTATATCTTGTCATTCCCCGTGGGCGAGTCAGGAGTCCAAGTACAAACTGGAATTCCTTCACCTTAAATTTGAAGTCTGCAGATAACCAGGGCTTTTGAAGTCTGGGACTAAGTACTCTGTAAGTTCTTCTAGCATCTTGGGTCTTGGAAGACTTTCTCATTATAGCAAAGGCCTTCCTATCCTTTATTTAGGACATGGTTAATTTAATTTGGTGTGCAAATGAAATTATATATTTTTGGTGTTACCAAATACTTTCAGTCTTAATGGATTCAAGGACAGGAATTAAAAGGTTCAAGGTTGTAGTTATATTATAATTTATAGATCCCTTACTAGGCAAATTCAATTCAATTGAATAAGCATGTATTAATCACCTATGTACAAAACACTGTAGATAATTGGATCATGAATTTAAAGAGTTGACAGGGACCTTAGAGGATTGTACAGATGGGGAAATTGCCCAATTAGCTTCATTCTCTTCTATAGGCAGTGTGGCTTAATGGAAAGAGAGGGCTTTGGAGCCAGGAGGATCAGGGTTCAAGTCTCATTTCTTATCTATACAAGCACATAGTAATAATACCTTATAAATTCTTGTGAATTGATTGCTTAGTGACCTAAACAACTCTCTAAGACCACAGTCTGCAGAGAAGATGCTGACCGGGATTGGTAGAGGGAGCTTCCTCACTTTGGGGTTCTCTATATTGATAAAATCACAGGTTCAGCTCCTAGCCTTTCTCTACGACTATGTCTTTCTACCTTTGTGTTTTAACACAACTCCTTACAGTCAGAATGCATTTAAATTTTTTAAATTAAAATGAAACTGGGAAGATGGTGCAGCAGGTCAGAAAATTCCAGGCTCTCCAAATTTTTCCTCAACAAACAAGACAGAACATAGTCTCCAAGTGAATGTATTGTGGGAAAACTAAACCAAAGTCAAGGTAAATAGTTGTCTTCCTAAGACAACTTGAGAAGACCTCAGGCAAGGCTACATACATGGCCAAGGCATTTCAGACTGCTGATGGATCCCTGCTCAGACTCTTCTGCCCATCATGCTTCCTCCCGTTTGACTCCTGCAAAGCTTCTGCTGAAG
Source organism: Petaurus breviceps papuanus (assembly GCF_028583685.1). Classification (NCBI taxonomy): domain Eukaryota; kingdom Metazoa; phylum Chordata; class Mammalia; order Diprotodontia; family Petauridae; genus Petaurus; species Petaurus breviceps. Next base: position 113,443 of record NW_027185777.1, on the reverse strand, counting down.
TTTTCTGGTAAGCTTCTGAGATTTTCTCCATTGATCTGGAACCTATTGTTGATACATTGTCTCTTCTGTTGCCTTTTTTAGTAATTCTGTGGGTAAAGGGCGCGTCTGCTTTCCCAGTTCTGCACGTCCTTCTAGGAAATTCAGATGAGCTGCTGCTGCCCCCTTGTGGTTCCTAGCTTCCATGCAGTTTCTTCTACTACGTGTAGAGGGAAGGGTCCCATTGTCACTCCTGTCTACATGGTTATTTTACATTGAGCTGATTGCATTTACTGATTAACCAAGCCATAGTAGTATTGAGAATAAACATTTGTGAGCTGTGCAGCATGCTGAGAAATGTATACCGTATTCTCAACGTGCTTTATTTCTGACCAGCCAAAGAAAGACAGAGCTGACCCTAGGCCTAGAGCTGGAAGGAACCTTCCAGGCCTTGTAGTCCAGTCCCTTCATTTAACAGATGGAAAACCTGAGGCCCATTGAGGTTAAGTGGCTTAGGATCATAGATTTTGAGCTAAAAGGAGTCAGAGTTCATCTAGCCCATACTTCATTTTACAGATGAGGCAAATGAGTTCTAGGTGGATAAAGAATTATAGGTTTGCCATAATAGATTTCCTTATTGTAATCAAAAACAAAAACTCCAATTAATATTCTGAGAAGTGTGATATAGTATAAAAAGCATAGATCTGAGAAATAGGAGGCCTAGAGGCCTATTATGATGATGAATAAGTTATTTAACCTTTTGAGTCTCAGTTTCCTTACCTGCAAATGGGCAGAATAAACTCATCCTATTTATTTCAAGGGTTATGGTGAGCCTAACATGAAATAATATACTTAAACATAGCAGTAGTTCTCACTGACATGGTGCTTTCAGACTTATCAAGAACTTCTCCCACAACAGCCCTGTGAGGTAAGGGGTAATACAAATATTGTCAGCCTTATTTTGCTGATGGGGAAACTGAGCCTGAGAGAAGGTAACACAACTGCTAAGTATCAGAGTGAGATTCAATCTAAAGTCTCTCCTGATTCCAAGTCTAGTGGCTTTCCTAGTCTATGATGCTGAAAACTATGAGGCCACAAGATCATAAAATATAGAATAGAAAGACTTTAGACATCACTTAGTGGAATGGTCTCCAGCCTATGGGCCACAGATTCCTAAGGACAAAAGTTTCAGAATTGCAAGAGTTCAGTGAATCCATAAATATTCAAATGTATTTCCTGCAGCTAGCATAAGTAATGTGTGTCATTCATATGTGTATCACAATTTTTCAAAGGCGTATAGATTCTATTGTGATTTAACAGAATACGGTTTTACTAAATAGCATTCCTGAGTTCATAGTCACTTCTTGTCAACATGCATTTTCTCCATCGACAGTTAACTGTAGTATGGCTACTATCATATGGTGTTGATCACAGAGGGAGTCATCATTTTTAGAAGGCACTTGATACTGGAAAAGTTTGGAAGCTATTGGTCTAGTGTAAATATAGGTGACAGAAGGTAGGATTATGATAAATCTGTAACAGTGTAAACAATCAGTTTCCGAGGACTATCCAGTGTTAACCTGTTGAAACTTAAATAGACATGAATTCATCATATGTTCCTTCCCTGATCAAGAAACTTAAACTGCTCTCCACTTTAGAATCACAGATTTAAATCTAGCAAGGACTCTAGAAATAATCTTGTCCAACTCCCTCATTATACAGAAAATGAGGCCCCTACAGATTTTTAAATTATTTACTTGACATAATACAGGTAAGAAGCCACCAAGCTGGGACTCACACTCATGTCTTAGAATTGTTACTACTACTTTATCTAATTCATACTTACCTACAATACAAGCCACTGGGGCATCCCTCAGTGCAGGGGGTGGGTGCTCTAGGGGAAGGTTATTCAAGGTTCAAGGTACTCCATGGGTCAGTACCCAGAAAACTATAGCCTATGAGCCCCCACTAATGTGTTTATCTTTAGCCATCAACCAGAGAATACAGTTAGCTTAATGCAATGACATTTAATGCAACAGAAACAAATCATAGCCCCATGGTGTTCATCCTTTCATAAATAAACAAAGTATCAAAAGTTAAGTAGCTAGGTGGCACAGTGGATAGAGTACTGGGCTTGGAATCAGGAAGACTCATCTTTGTGAGTTCAAATAAAATCTTAGACACTTACTAGCTATGTGACCCTGGGCAAGTCACTTTACCCTGTTTGCCTTACTTTCCTCATCTGTCAAATGAGCTAGAGAAGAATATGGCAAACTATTCTGTTATCTTTGCCAAGAAAATCCCAAAATGGAGTTACAGAGTCAGACAGGACTGAACAACAACAGAAACAGAACATAGATGGTAAGGTACACAAACGAGGATCCTGTGTGGCCAGGGTATATATTTGGAGCAGTACACACACACACACACACACACACACACACACACACAATGTGTATTCAGCTCACACCTCCAATGCCTTCAATTCTGTAGAGCCAGTGATTTCTCTTAGTGATGTCATTGCACTGCTCACCCTACCACAGACCTGTTCTTGGTCTCATCATTTCCACTGGATGCTACTCCAGTGATTTCCATCTAGAATATAATTTATTTTGGAGCAAGTCAGCCCAGTAGCACAGTAGATGGAGTGCTGCTCCTGAAGTCAGAAAGACTCATCTTTATGAGTTCACACCTGGCCTCAGACACTTACTAGCTGTGTTATCCTGGGCAAAGTTTCCTATCTATAAAACACACTGGAGAAGGAAATGGCAAACCACTCTAGTATCTTTGTTGAGAAAACCCCAAATGGGGTCACGGATACTCAGACATGACTGAAAATGACTGAACAACAAGAAGTCAAGAAACATTAAGTACTAATTTTGTACCAGATTCTAGGCTGAGTGCTGTGGATACAAATATAAGCCAAAAAAAAAAAAAAAAGAACTGACCCTGCCCTCAAGGAGCTTACACTCTAATTGAGGAAGACAACACAATGGGGAAGTTATAAAGGGGAAAGAGAAGGCACTCATGTGGGGATATGGTGGAGAAGACCAGAGAGTCAAAAGGGGGAATCTCCAAAAGGGAGGCCACTGAAGGGTCTCCTCAGTGGGAGAAGAGGTTCCAGGGTAAGAGTAACTTAGAAGCCAAATATCTCATTTTCCCATCTCTATGGTATTTATATCTAATGTTTGGCGATATTTTAATTGTAAAAAGGACTCACTAATGTTTATCTGCTTAGAGTGCCTTGGGACTGGGAATAAAAGGCCTGGAGACCATTAGATGGACCTGAGAGATGGGGAAGAGAGGGGGAAGATGGAGAAAAAGTGATTTTTCATCTTTCCAGTTTTCCAGGATTTCTGGTTTGGGCCCCAAATGAACCAGAGTTTCCATTCCTTAAAAGAAAAGATTATAAATTAATCCTCACTGTTCAGTTTTGGGCAAAGAGTGAGGTGATAGTTGTGTTAAGGAGGGGAAGACAACAATAATGATGAAACAAAAAGTGTCAGCCAAAGAGTTGTCTATCTACCTGTTTCCCTACAAGAAAGTTTCTCCCTTTGGATGGCAGAGACCAGGGCCCCATAGAGTCAGGGCTAAAGGGAGAAGTTGGGAAAGAGTAACTCAGGGACAGAGTGAGGCAGGAAAATGAGTCTTCTAGACTCCAGACCCTATACTTTATTCACTTTTCCATCCATGTCAGCAAGACCTAAATTAAAATCCAGCCTCAGACACTTATTAGCCATGTGACCCTGGGCCAATCACTTGGCCCCTTTGAGCCTCAGCTTTCTCATCTGTGAAATGGGGATAATCACAGAACCTCCTTCTTCCTTCCCAGAGTTGTTGTGAGGAACAAACAAGATAATATTTGTAAAGTGCTTACACAGTGCCTGGCACATAGTTGGTGCTCTATAAATGTTAGTGTTTTTTTAAATTACAAATCTTAAAGTGCTGGGGGTTCTTAAATTAGGGGTCCATGAAATTGGCCTTTTACAATTTTGATAATTGAATATCAATATAATTTCTTTCCTTTAGAATCCTATGGAATTTATTTTATGGCTCTAAAAGCATTACTCTGAGAAGGGGTCCACAGGCTTCACCAGACTTCAAGGCTGCTCCAAAGGGGCCACAGAAAGGGTGAGGAACTCTGGTCTCAGAGGGAGCATAGTGTAGGGGAAAGAGGGGGATTTAGGGTCCCTGACTTTGAATCCTCACTGTGCCCCCTTGCTACCTTAAGATTAAGGAGTTGGTTTATTTGACCTCTAAGGTCTTTTCCAGGCACCAGTGTAAGGTAGGGAAGGAAACCTTGCCCCAACGCCAGGTGCCGAAGCCACGGGTGCAGTTCTACACCCCCCCCACCAGGTGGCGCTGCAGGCAAGGATCGATCAGCGCCTGCTCGGCTTCGGAGGCTCTAAAGCTAACCCCGGAAGCGGTTTTGCTCGCTTCTCTCCACCCACTTAAAAATAACCGTCGTGGGTCCGATCAGCCGCTGCGTGACCCAGGCCCCGGGGGGGTAACCTGCGCGGCTCCCAGAGGTTTGCTCCGGGGGCGGAGAGGGGGTGCGGAGGGACCGGGGCTCGGAGGCTGCAGACAGGAGAGGAGAGGACGCGGGCGCTGATCCCTGGGTGGGGAAGTGGCCTGGGACCTCCCGGCGTCCGTGTAGCCGCAGCCCCCGGGGAGGCCGGAGAGGCCCGGACGATGGGGAGAGAGGAGCGGCGGCATCCGTGAAGAGAGCCTCCCCCCAGCAAAGGTAACCGCCCGCGGTCTCCGCCCCGAGACTGGGAGCGCAGCGCGATGCCGGGCCACCGGCTCGGAAAGTGGGCACGAGTGCCGATCTGTTTAGCGCCTGCTGTGTGCCGGGCACTATCAAGTACATGGTGACTGCGCGCTGGACCCTGCCCCGTGGGGTGTTTACACCCGGCTAGAGGAAAACAGCTTGTAGAGAGATAAGGGAATGCCGGAGACTGAAGAGGAGAGAGGAAAAAGAGAGGGGAAGGGAGAAAGAGAAGAGAGGGAGGGAGAGAGAGAAGGAGAGGGGAGGAGGGAGAAAACAAGAGA
>NW_027185777.1:21581-108405 GCF_028583685.1 Petaurus breviceps papuanus | reverse complement strand
GGAGAGAGAGAAGGAGAGGGGAGGAGGGAGAAAACAAGAGAGAAGAGGGGGAGGAGGGAGAAAACAAGAGAGAAGAGAGGGAGGGAGAGGGGAGGAGGGAGAAAGAGAAGAGAGGAGAGAGAAAGAAGAGAGAGGGAGGGAAAGAGAAGGAGAGAGGAGGGAGAAAACAGAAAAGAGGAGAGGGAGGAGGGAGAAAGAAGAGAGGAGAGAGAAGAGAGAGGGAGGGAAAGAGAAGGAGAGAGGAGGGAGAAAACAGAAAAGAAGAGAGAGAGAGAGAGAGAAGGAGAGGGGAGGAGGGAAAAAGAACAGAGAAAAGGGGAAAGAGGAGAGAGAGAGAAGAAAAAGAGAGAGGGAGGGAGAGAGAAAACGAACTTTCTAAACCAAAGCTGGGAGGGCTCTGACGATATGGAGGTGTGTGTGGGGGGGTGCAGCGCAGCAGAGGACCCCCAGCCCTTAATAACTTGGTTGCCTTCCCTTTCTAGCCCCGGCTTCCTAGGACACCGGCCCGGCCCGCCGCGCTCCTCCTGCCCTGGGAGCCTGGCGGGCTGCCTCTGGACCTTGCCTTTCTCAGCCGGAGCCGAGCGCATCCTCTTAAATGATCCAGAAATCCCGGGCCCCGCTCGTCAAAACTCAAGATGTTGGAGACGGAGTGGAAACGCTTATGGTAACTACAGGGCTGGGGCCCGAGCAGGGCAGGGGGAGCTCCCGGGAGCCGCCTGGCAGACAGAGCGTTCACTGGGCAGGTGGAGGTTGCCTCAGTATGGGTGCTTCCATCCGTCCACATCGGGGCCTGGGGGTTGTTTGTTGCAATGGTGGGAGAGAGACTGGAGTCATTTATTTGGTGGTGAGGTTCTGGTGCAGTGATGGGGAAATGTTTGTGAGCTCTCTACCCTCCCTCCTAGTCCAGTTCTCAGACCTGGCCCTGGGTGCCTAAAATGAAAGATTTTTTTCTCTCTCCTTGCTAATGCAGGCCGGAGGGGAGAGGCTGGGCCCCAGCGCTTGCTCCCTAGGTCTTTGGGGCATGACAAGGCTTTTTTTGCATTTGGACTTGCTGCCTGGCATAGAGTGGGGGGAGGGACTAGAAGTAGGGAGAGGGAACAGAGAACCTGGGACATGTTGAACTTGCTTCAAAACAGAGTTAGTAATTAATATTTATAAAGAGAGAGATAGGAAGGAATAAGCATTTATAGAGTGCCTACAATGTATGGGGCATCATGCTAAGTGATTTTCTGTTTATTTGCTTTGCAAATTACCTCATTTGATCTCTCTGCAGTGTGGGAGATAGATGTTATTTTCATCCCTGTTTTACAGTTGAAGAAATTAAGGCAGAGTCTAAGTGAGCTGTCCAGATTTAAGTGTCTGAAGCCTGAGCTCTTCTTCACTCCAGCTCCTGCTAAACCATAGAACCATCTTGTATAAATAAAAGGGCTTTGTTTGTTTTGTTTTAAGCCTCTCTCTGGTGGATTTGGTTAGAGAAGTATTAGAAGAGGTTGAAAGATGGAGAGGAATGACACCCCCCCCCTTCCCCCAGCAGCATCAGGGAAACCAGGAAGAGGCTGAAGGATGATTTCAGAGCCCAGGCAGTCTTCTGTCACCTGTGTGAACTGGTCTGACTGCTGGGGGGAGGGCACAGAGAGTCCCAGCTTTGAAGTCTGGGGGCTGAAATTGGCCTTCCAAGGTGCTGTCACTGGGAAGACACTTAGCTCTTGGGGCTAAGTGTTTTCAGCTGGAAGATGAGAGGTTTGAACTAGAGGCCTGCTTCTGCACACTTGGGGTCTGCCCCTAGAGTGTTGCTTGGGGGGAGGGGACATGGGCATGGAGGTTAAGTGATCTACCTGTGTTCACACACCTACAAATGAGAGGAGCATATATTTTTTAAAAAGAGCTGGGAAGGGCTTTGGAGTTCATCCAGGCCAACCCCCCTTTAATTTTACAACAGCTCCTCCACCCTCTCCCTCACTTCATTTTACACGTGAGGAAAGTGAGGCCCAGAGAGGTTAATTGACTTGTTCAGTTTCACATGGGCAGGAAGTGATAGGAGAAGGGATTTTAACCCAGGTCATCTAACTTTTGGTCATATGCCTTCTAGTGCTATGTCTCCACATCTGTTAGGAGGCACAGTGATTCCTAGAGTCAGGAAGACCCGAGTTCAAATCCACACTCAGATATTTACCATCTATGTGACCCTGGTCAAGTTACTTAACCATTATTTGTCTCAGTTTCCTCCTTTGTAAAATGGGGGGGTGGAAAGTGGCTTGATACATAGAAGTAGGGACCTGACGTCAGGAAGATCTGGGTTCAGATGTGGCTTCAGGCATGTTCTAGTGTGATCCTGGGCAAATCAGTCACTTACCTTGTACCTCAGTGTCCTCATCTGTCAAGTAGCACCAACTAACAGTATTGCTCTGAGGATAAAATGAACTAACGTTTGTAAACTCTGTGAAAATAGGAAGCAATATAGAAATATTGGGTGGGGGGGCAGTCTTCACAGAGTAGGCCTGGAGCTGAGCCTTTAAAAAAAAGAGCCAAAGGGGAGAGGAATGGAGCTGCTCTGGACTCTTGTCATTGTTTAGTCATGTTCTTTTGTGTCTGACTCTTAGTGACCCCTTTTGGGGATTTTCTTGGTAACCTGTTTCCTTCTCCAGCTCCTTTGACAGATGAGGAAACTGAGGCAAACCAGGTGAAGTGACTTGCCTAGGGTCACACAACTAGAGTTTGAGCCTGGATTTGAACTTGAGTCTTCCTTACTCCAAGCCCAGCACGCTTTCCACTTCACCACCAATTCTCATTTTAAACCCTTCGCTTTATAGAGGAAGAAATTTAGCCTGAGTCCCTCAGCCTGTGTCCCAGGTACCACACATAGCAGATTGAGGTCCTCTGACTTCCCCTGCAGGACTCCTATCACTGAACTGGGATGGCTTTCTGTAAATTCATCTGTGCAGGGACCTCAAAAGAGTGTTACCTGATCTGACCATCTGTTTTATTCAGACCACATCCTGATGAGGCTGAAGGTCTGCTGTTGAGGAAATAGGAAAAAATGGGCTTAGGATTGTAAAGGCCATTCCAAAGAAATCATCTGAACTTTTGACCAGTGGCGGCCTTAGTCAGATTGCACTTAACTGTAATGTATGGTCTCCTGGGGTCATTGTTTAGGAGGGGACAGCTTTCATTTGGATGTAAGAGTTCTAATGTAGGTTTTTTTAATGTATTTTTTAATCCTGCATCATATCAAATACTTAATATTCATTAATTTTTTTGTTGTTCAGTTGTGTCTGACTCTTCATGACCCATTTAGGGTTTTCTTGGCAGAGATACTGGAGTGTTTGCCAAGTTAAGTGACTCACCCAGGGTCACACAGCCACTGAGTGTCTGAGGCCAGATTTGAACTCAGGGAGATGAGTCTTCTGACTCCAGGTTCAGCTCTCTGTCCACTTCTCCACCTATATGCCTCAGCTCATTAATTTGCCAAGCACCTACTGTGTTTCCCACCTTCTAAGGATCTGCTGAAGGTGTTGAGATAACACACAAAGACCTAGTGGAATGACAGGGTCACTGCCCCTAAAGTGCTTGTTTCCAAGAACCTTTTGGTTTCTTTGGTTTGATACATTTGCCTCTAACCCCGGGCTTCTTAAACTTTTTTCCACTCTCAGCCCACAGTTTAAGAAGGATCTGGACTAACAGGCTGTTCACGTAGAAATTGTGTAGACCTATGAACCTATGCCCCATTCAGGCCTAATTTAGAGATGTAGCACAACTACAAAGGGCTCATCTACTCGTTATCACTGGCTGGCTCAAGCTAAATCAAGCCTAATTTGTCCCTGCAAGAGGCTTCCTAACCCATCACGTCAGAGCTAATAGCTGGCAGACAGAAGCAATAAACTGTGTTGAGTGCGCCCCTATATCAGACTGGGCCAAAAAGTATCCTTTTGAGGAGGGCTGACTTGGTGATGTCTGTAGCTGCTGGCACTATTAGAAGTAGTAAACACATATAGAGACTTTCAGACTATGGGGGATGACTGATCAATTTAGAATTTGTACTGGGGGAGAAAGGGTTTTGTTTTTGTTTTGTTTTTAAATTAGTAAATGGAGAGATAAAGAAGATAGGATGTTGGATTTTTAGATTTTAAAATGATGGTTTTAAAAAGTGACTGGGGGATAGTATAAGAATAATATCTTGGGTTTTGGAGGAGGATCTTAAGGATTTAAAAAATTTTTTTTGGTGATAGAAAATAGCAGACTGGTAATTAAATTGTTCATTTGTTCATTTCTCTTTAAGTTCTCAAAATAATGTAGATAATATTTTTAAAGGAAGATTCAGTAGTATTAGTTTTTGGGGAAAGAAGAGGTTGAAATAATGTAGAGAATTTTTTTTTGGGAGGGGGAAAGGCAGGGCAATTGGAGTTAAGCGACTTGCCCAAGGTCACACAGCTATTAAGTGTTGAGTGTCTGAGGGCAGATTTGAACTCTGGTCCTCCTGACTTCAGGGCTGGTGCTCTATTCACTGTGCCCCAGTAATATTTTTAAAGGAAGATTCAGTAGTACTAGTTTTGGGGGAAAGAAGATGTTGAGTTTCTGATGATTTTTGGTTCTTCGTGCACATTGTGTTCAATTTGTCTTTCAGTTGCATCCTGCCATAAAGGCCTTTCTCTGTGGTTCCGTCAGTGGGACCTGTTCCACTCTTCTTTTTCAACCTCTGGATCTGCTTAAAACCCGACTGCAGACACTCCAGCCAGTACCCCATGGGTAGGTGCTCCCGGCTAATGGCCATCACTACTAATGATAGACAGGTCTATTAAATAAATTTGACTTTCTGGAAAGAATTCTGAAAGAAATCTGCATTCCCCAAAAAACTCTGTTAACTTGACCCTACAGTACTGTGCTGATCCTCTGCGCCTTCCCCTCCACTCAGCTGCTGTAGCAGCAAGCACCCCAAGTGCGTCCTCAGGGTTTGCAGCTACCACAGGTTCTTGGATCTGCTTTGTTAAAGGAAAGCAACTCAAAATGGGTTAACAAGCTTACTTTAATTAGTCAGACATATATCGTTTACCTTGTTCAGGAGAAAAGGTCAGCACCCTGAACCTCAAAGTATACAGGCATAATTATCAAGATAGAAACATCAAGTAGACAGATTTCCAAACTGTCCAACCATTACATCCATACCCAGTCAACATCTGGGTTTCCACATTCTGGGTTTTTCAAAGCCGGGGGACTCTCAACAACGGCTTCCCAGAATTCAGATCAAATCACAGAACACTTCTCAAAGTGAGTCCCAAAACAAAGCTACACATCAGGTCTTATATAGCCTTCTCCTGGCTCAGAGAATGTAACAACCTTATTGACTCACTGGCCAATCAAGAAGTATCTACTGAAAAATGAGCCTCCCACCCCAGGCTTCAGGAGCACATTGGCCTAGGGGCAGGGAAGATCTTTAAAATTTGCATTTCCATTACAGCTGCCCACCTTCCACTCCCCCAAAAACAAAACAAAAAAATCTCAAAGAAAGCCCCTTCCGTATGAGAAGAGAAGAAGGAACATGTGGACAGATTGCCACCACTGCTGAATTAGGCTTGGCTTGAGATCTGAGCTGAGAGGCGGCCCTTGCCCTGCTCTGTGCTTCTCCTGCAGCTCTGTCTTCTCTCCATCCAGGGCCCTCTGCATGTTGCGTGTCCTCTCCTGTCTGTGTGTCTGTAACCGACCCCATGTCTCTGACCTCTCTCCCCACTCCCCAGCTGCACAGTCTTCTTCCTGCTATCACTTCTCTGTTCCTAGTCCCAATGTGTCCTTTGAACCATGTACCAGTCCCCCTCTCTTCTAGGGATAGCCAGTCTCTTTTCTACCTTCTTCCCTCCCTCCCTTCCCCAAGTCCTCAAGTAAAATTTATTTAAAAATTGCTTTTTGGATAGGTCTTCAGAATAGTCCACTTAACATAAACGCAGAACTGTCTGCACCTCCTACCAGTTAGAAATAGGTTTCAACAGCTTTGTCGAAAGAAGAATCCTCTGAGTATTAAAAGACCTCTTCTGTTCCAGAGGTCACTAGGCCTGTGTAACTTCCACTAGCACTTTTTGTATGTCTCTTTTCCATCTTTTAGTGATCATTATTTTGTGTCATATTATTTTCTGATTATCTCCTAGCTTCATTAGTGTGCTGCCTTTTATCATTGTAGCAGGGAGTTGGAATACATTGACCACTCTAAGTATAATGTATGTGGGGTGATCCCCCTCTTCCTGCTACTAGGTCAGTTTCTTTATTCATTCTCATTCTGACTTTGTCCATCAAAGGATATATTCAGTTATTTCTTCATAAATTGCTAAAACTGCAGTATTGCACTTTAAATAATCAATTAATTCTAACCTTCACCCTTAGTTTATTAAATATTAATTAACAGTAGAGACCTTTCCCATAAACTTTTTCTTACCTCTCTATCAAACTCCATAATCGTCTAGTCTTAAATAAGTATTGTTTTTTAGCTAAAGAAATATTAACGTTGGCAATAAAACAAAACAGTTATTTGCAACATATGTGCTGTGAGCAATACCATGATCTTCCCATCTCTGTTGCTGCTGACTTCTCAATTCTGAAAACACAGCTCCTCCATTCAGCTCTCTCAAGATACCAACTTAAGTCTCTTCTTACTCTTTTATTTTTTGAAAGTTGAGTTAATACAGTTCTCTTAGGAAAGAAATTCTTTCTCCCCATCTTCTCATAGTTTTCTCTCAAGCCATTACAGTTAACACTATTTCCAAAATAAGTCAAATTCTCAGTCTCTTCACAAAGTCTTCAAAAAGCGACCATTAGACTGTAACTGTCCAAGATCCCTTTGCCTCTTAAAGAAACAGTAGCAAAGAGAGACTCGTGAAGTTGGTGTTACATATCTCCCTGAAGCAAGCATTTTCCATTCCTGAAAATCATTTTAGGGTGCATCAAACCCATATTAATACTTTATACAGTACATATATTGAATACAACACAGGATGCTTGTATGTCCCAAACTAGCAATAATAATAATAGTTAAATATAATAGGGCATGCATGACTGTGCTTCTATGTGCAGTCATTTTCCAGTCAAGCCCAATACTTCGTGACCTCCGTTTGAAGTTTTCTTGGCAAAGATCCTGGAGTGGTTTGCCATTTTCTTTTCCAGATCCCTTTACAGATAAAGAAACTGAGGTAAACAAGATTAAGTAACCTTCCCAGGGTCACACAGCTAGTTAAGTGTCTGAGGCCAGGTTTGAACTCAAGGGGATAAGTCTTCAGGCTCCAGGTCTGGCACTCTATTCACTTTACCACTTAGCTATGTCTTTGTGTGTGTGTGTGTGTATCTGTGTGACTGCCTGTGTGTGTGTTTATGTATGTCAAAAAGCTCAAAGCAACATTACATATAATTCAGCAATTGCTTATATCTACCTAAAAGGGTAACCATTTCTCCTGTAAAATCACAATTAGGCCTTTTTTATAGCTTGGATGCTTCTAATTCTTTTGTGGTCTGTTGGATTTTCTGTATTTGTACCCAAGTTGATTGATAATATGGGTTCAGTATACATATTTCCAAACTGTGTGGCTTGTCTCCTTACTTTGTACATCTGAGGTTCTAGGCAGGAAAGATCCTGGCTCTGGCTTCGCTTCTCTCTGTCTTTTCTTAACTGGAGTCTTCCTCTATCCCAGGCCTGGTTTTACTCAGAGCGGTACCTTTTCTGGGGCTCTCTTTGCTGACTAGGAAGTAAGCTGGGTTTGGATACCCTCGAGCCACTGTTTTAGTGGAGCTATTTCCTTTGGAGTTTCTTTTTATAGTTCTTTTATATCAAGAGGAATTTTTTTCTCAGTCTCTGGCTCTCTCTTTAGGTCTACAATATGAACATTTTAATTTCTTTGAAACTCATTGGTTTGCTTTATTTTATTTTCCAATTTCTTTGTCAATTGAGATCTCACATGGAGTTTTTTTTTTTAATCTGGCACCACATTTGTTTCTTGATGGTGATTCTTTGGACATTGACTTCTTTCACCCTAATCCGAAGTTCATCTAGTCCACATTTATAACAGAAAACAGTCCTTCTCTCTCACACACCTTGATGCTGGTATTCTTGTTTCACCTTGTTGGGATCTCATTGATGAAGAGCTCATGCTTGCTCTTTCAGAGGCCCCATATTCTTTTCCCAATGCTGATTCCTCGGAGCTCAGCCTCTCACATCAACCCTGCTTTCCTTTTCTGGGCTGGTCATCAAGTTAGATTGCTATTCCCTTGGATTCATTGTCAAGGGTCTTTCATAAAATTAGTGCTACTAACTAACTTGGGTGGGAGGTGGTTGTCAGTGAACAGATCCTTGAGGAGTGCCTAACACTGGTCCTCACCCTCAGGCAGTCAGCTGTAGTTAGGTAGACAGAGTCTCTACACCAAGATAGCGGAGAGCAGCACAAGACACTGTGTGTCTCCATTCACGTGTGTGTTTCCATCTAGTTGTGTAAATGTGCACACTGAGGTTCAAATTACCTGAAACCACAAATGTCATGGGATGTGGGAACCTAATTGTTTGTACCACAGTGTCTCTGAAGAGCATGTGGGGTTTTGTTTTGTGGAGATGCTGTCTAAATGGTGACTCTTATCTTCTGTCTTTTTGTCTCAGGTCGAAACGCATTGGAATGGTGTCTTTATTATACAGGGTTGTTCGCACAGAGAGTCTCCTTGGACTTTGGAAGGGAATGTCTCCAGTAAGCGCCCTGTGGGCTTGGATCTCAGTTTTTGATAATTAGACATTTCTGTTGAACTGTTTGAATACATACGTGAACTAGAGCTTGGGGGTGGAGCTAGAGCCTGTGATCTTGAGTTTTCCCATTTTATCTTGACCTTCTCTGCTGAAAGAATGACTGAAAAACAGACTCTTCTCTTAGTTAATAGATGTTGGTGCTGCAGGCTTGGAGCAGGGCCAGGGCCAGGGCCTGTGATATCCTGGGGTTTGGGGGCTGTCTGAGAGGAGTCTTCCTCAGCTCATTCACACGGGCATCTCTTCTGGAACTTGGGGGTACATGGAGGCCGAATGACTTGGTCAGGAGTCCCCTGATGGCCCTGCCTTCGAGGCCAGTTCTCCCCACTTTACCTCTCCATGAGGCCCTTTGGGTGTGTTAGAGTTCACATAAATGCCCACGGGATTGGGCAGTGCTGTGGCCTGTGTCTGAGGCAGGAGCCAACCTAGCTCTTGTTTTGGCTCTTGCTCCCTCCTTTTCAGTCCATTGCGAGATGTGTCCCTGGAGTTGGGATCTACTTTGGGACTCTCTACTACATGAAGCAGCGCTTTCTCCTGGGGCAGCCCCCTACAGCCCTCCAGTCTGTCATGCTGGGGATTGGCTCCCGGGCTGTTGCCGGGGTCTGCTTGTTACCCATCACTGTGGTCAAGGCGAGGTATGAGGTGAGTCTTGGACTTTTGAGCTGAACTTTGCTTGTGACTGTTCCTGTGGTATCAGGATTTTTGAAGAGAGGCCATGGGAGCATGTATTGGGCAAGGCAAACCCTCTCTGAACCTCAGGTGGGTTTGTAACCTTGCACAAGATGATATGATGGGGATGCCATGAAAAGAGGACTGAATTTGGACACCAAGGATCTAGGCTAAAATCTAGGCTCTGCTACTTATGGCCTGGGTGACCTTGGGCAAGTCACTGTACCTCAGTGGGCCTCCTTTCCTTATCTGTAAGATGAGGGGGTTGGACTAGGTGACCCTTAAGGTCCCTTCCAGCTCTGAATCTGTGATCTGTCCATCATCAGGCATTTATTAGTAAGTGTCTACTGTGTGCTAGGTATTGTGGACACAGACAAAAATGAAATTGTCCCTGCCCTCATGGACCTTTTGGGGGAGATAACAGGTAGGTCTACGAGTATATTCAAAACAAATATAAGGGGATTTGGTGGGGGGAGGGGCTGCGGGCACAATCTTTGATTATCAAACTTAATTCCAAACACAAAGTGGGCCATATGTGACTCCAAATCCTGGGGTGCATGTCGCCCAAGTCCTTTCAGCTTTTCTAAGTGCAGGATTTGCTGTGAAAGTCACTGGTCTCACTGTATTTTGTAGAGTGGGAAGTATGACTATGAGAGCATCCACAGCGCCCTGAAGAACATCTACCGCACAGAAGGGCACAGGGGCTTGTTCAGGGGCTTGACGGCCACACTCCTTCGAGATGCGCCCTTTTCGGGGATCTACCTGATGTTTTACAACCAGACCAAAAAGGTGGTGATGAAAGGTAAGGCTGCAGGCTTGGGCCTGTACAACTGGAGAGAAGCTGCACCCAGGGCTCCACCTCCTTCAGTATCCTATTGGATCTTGGCCACCTTTGTTTAGCATTGCTTCAGGTTCTCTGTTGTCATTGTCACCTAGAGAGCCCCTTTGACATATGGTAGAGGGATTAGTCTGGTTCCCCTTGTCCCCAAGGGGCAGGCCTGGGTGGTGGATGGGTGCCCCAGAGGGCCAGAGTACTTTCCCCTAAGGCACATTATTGGAGATAGTGTATACTTCCCCAGAGGGTGGGTAGGTCAGATACTGAGGGGTCGTAGAATTTCAGAGCTGGAAGGGGCCTCTTCTGCCATCTAGTTGAACTTGGACCTCAAAAAAGAAATCTACAGCATTATCATTCCTTGGTCATCTAGAGTGTTTGCTGGAAGATCTCCTCCTTCCTGAGCCAACCCATTCCTCCTTTGGCTATCTCTGATTGTTGGGACATTTGGCCTTCTGTGGTCTCAATTTCCCTTTTTGCCATGTCACCCTTTGCTCCTAATTCTGCCCCCAGGGGCCAATCCCATGGACCCTTGATGGCTTTTCAGATGTGCCTTCTCTCTGACCAGCCCCGCTTGTCTCCCCAAGCATTCCTGATCAGTTTTCCTGTGGCCTGAACTTGAAAGTCCTTTGCCATCCTCACTGCTCTCCTCTCCACCATAGCTTATTGATTCCACAGTAGCCTGACCAAGAGGAGCTCAGTGGGAGGCGCAGACCGTCTGTCCTCGTGCACCATGTTAGCGAGCTTCCTGGAGTCCTGAGCACTGCTGGCCCATAAGGGGTTTGGTCAGAGGCCTGTCATGTCCAGTCATATCTGACTCGTGAGGCCGTTTGAGCTTTTCTTGGCAGAGATACCGGAGGGGTTTGCCATTTCCTTCTCCAGCTCATTTTACAGATGAGAAGACTGAGGCAGACAGGATTAAGTGACTCGTGCGAGCTCATACAGCTAGTGCCTGAGGTTGAATTTGAGCTCCTGAGAAGGAGTCTGACTCCATGCCGGGTGCTCTGCCCCTGAGCCGTGTAAAGAGTTTGTGATGTCCACCAAAACCTCCCAGAGATTTCCCCCATGAAGCTCCGTCTTTAGGGTGTCCTGAAAGTCTTAGTGAAGTTTAAGCAGTGTCGGGATTCAGACTAACGTCCTCCGGATTCAAATCCAGCGCTTCATGCAGCATGTCCCTTCTGCCTCTTCATTTTACAAGATGAGTGAACTGAGGCTTGGGTGACTTTAGGAAAGATACTGTGGTCTCCGGGGACCTTGCTGTTCCCCTATTTCAGAATGAACTAAGCTCTGAAAATGGTTTTTAAGAGCCTTTCTATATAATTCTTTGAGCCAAGGTTATCAGTGTTTGTAGAAAAAATTATATTTTTTCATCTCTAGTGAACTGCAACCTAATAACTTTTTTGGTCAACTTGAGGAAAGTTGAGGATCATCATGTCATCCCTTTGTTTAAAAATCCTACATTTGCTTCACTTTGACTCTGGGGCAAAAATACAGATAGATTCTTTATTCTAGCAAATACCTTCCGAGGTTCACCCCAGGGGCTTCTCTTCTTTCTTGAAGCTTTCTTTGGCCTCACCCTCTTCCCCTCTGATCCCATAAGAACTAAAAGTGGAGAATAGACATCTTCTCTACTATTAACTTCCTTGCAAATTTCTCAACCAGTCCTTCAAAGTAAAATTTAATACTGATATAGTTCCCCTGCAAAGCATAAAACTATCAGAGTAAGTTTCACCCACTTCCTGCTTTATACATGTTGCTGAAACAAGGCATTTCTGCTTATTTTCTGATCTGAAGTTCTAGATGATCAATTCAGAGAAGAACCATTAAGAGCCTGTTATGTGCCAGGCACAGTGCAGAGCACTGAGAGGACAGACACAGAAACACTGGGGTGAACCTCAGAAGGGGTTCGCCAGAAGGAAGAATCTGTATTTTTGCCCCAGAGTCAAAGTGAAACAAATGATTAGAGAGGTTCTGGTCAAATCTCTCATTTTACAAATGAGGAGACAGGTGCAGGGAAATTAAGACTTGCCAATGACCACATTGCATGTGTCAGAATTTGAACCCAGGTCCTTTGATGCCAGAGCCAATACTATAGCCACTGTAACATGAACATTTTTTGGGGGGAGGGCAATTGGGGTTAAGTGACTTGCCCAAGGTCACATGGCTAGTTTTTTTGTGTGTGTTAAGTGTCTGAGGCTATATTTGAACTCAGGTCCTCCTGACTCCAGGGCTGGTGCTCTATTCACTGCGCCACCTAGCCATCCCTTAAAATGAACATTTAAAGGCTAACAGTTCATTAATAGCTAGTTTCAAAATATTGAGCATAAATCAAGACAAAAAGAAACCGCTTTTTGGGGAGATCTTCCAAAGTTCTTAAAGATTTTTTGGTTTCAGTACCTTAAGGAAGGAAGTCAACATATGAACATTCAGGCATGGTATATACTGAACTTCTTACTGCAGCCTAACTACACTGGACCTTCAAGTTCTCTCACTGACATAAAGAGGTGCACATTTGGCAGGTTCCTTTAGAAACAAACATCAGCTTGATCTTCTGAGGCTTTGGGGGAATAGGCAGGTTTTATGTGACCAGATAAATCCACCTATTAGAAACTGAATATCTAGTTGAATTTCCAATCAAAAATTGGCCAATAATGTGGACCAAGTTGTCAGTTTGGATAACTTAGTTGTGATATGTGCTGTTGTTGCTGGAGGCAGGAGTGACAGCTCTTAAAGAGGAAGGCCAAATTCTGTGCTAGGATTGTACAGGATATGCTTCCTTTCCCTGTGATAGGGACCAAGGTAAAACAAACAACCCTGAGGTGCCCTGACCTCGCTCAGACCAATTGTTTGTCCTTTGCTCTCGGTTCTTGAAGAGGACCATGACATCAGAAAGATGATGCCATGATATGATAAGCCAGTGAATTGGATCAAGTGAGGCAGGGCCGTGCAAAGTCACCAGCCTCACTTTCTCCTTCAGAGCCATCTGGGTCCAGTGACCAGATAGGGATTAGGACCACTAGAGATGGGCCCATGTGCTGTGGGAGACCTTGGCCTTTTTAAGCTGAGGTCTTTAACAGTTTGACTGAGGCAATGCCCATTCAATGATTAAGGCTAGGTAAGAAATGAGGCAAAGAATGACCTATTTTACCTAGTTTAAAATAAAAACTATCTGGGAGGGGAAGACCCTGAGGATTTTTGGCCAACACCAAAACAATTGCCAGCTGTCCTTAAACTATGACCAAGAGAGGTTCTCGCTGGGAGCTATTGTTGACCAGTCAATGAGAGCCAGAGTGATTTGAGTTTAAGGCATGGTCCTCAAGCTAGAAATCTAGCCAGTAAGCTCCAGATATCTTCTGGCGTTTCAGTGTTCAAAATTTACATTCCTTTGGGCTGAGCACTTGCAGGTAAGGATATGATTTCCTATGTCGACAGAGGGAGAGGAAGTATGGAGAGAAGAAAGAAGGGAGGGAGGAAGGAAGACAGGTCATACCATTTAGTGACAAATGGAATGATACATGGGCAGCAAGGTGTTTTTTATGAGAATGGTTCATGTTTGTAATTTGCCTCTGGCTTTATTTCATAATCACATGATCTTTGGTTAACTTTGAATCCATAGTTTGGTAGTTCATGTAAAGAAATGGTAGGAAATGGAAGGTTGGTGTTGCCCTTGGGTGTGGGACCTTTTCTAGTGGATTTTGCTTTTGTCCTATTTCAGATGAATTGGATACCACCATTGTTCCCTTTATGAACTTCAGTTGTGGGGCCTTTGCTGGCATCTTGGCATCACTGGCAACTCAGCCTGCAGATGTTGTCAAAACACACATGCAGCTATCACCAGAGAAATTTCAGAGGATTAACCAGACTGTCACAGTCATCTTCAAAGTAAGACTGAGCTAGCTCCTCATTGGTCACTGTTGGGTGTCTGCATCTGGCCTCTAGTCTGGAGGAGACTTGACTTGCACATATCAAAATGAGAACAGGAATACTTATTTATACCCCATGCCTTACAGGGTTATGAAAGTGCTTTGCAAACTAAAGCTCTCCAAAGATGGGAAAAGCTGTTATTGCTTTAGGGCTAGGAATGCATTCTGGTAAAGAGGATGGGCATTGCCCAGGTCTAGTTGATGGTTAATATCCAGATGTCAAGGTAAGGAAGATACAGGAATATGGGATGTCCCACAAGTCTTAGCACTGAGCTGTATAGTCAGCCCTGTATAGTATAGGCACCCACATTCTCCTACAAAAGCATCACAGACTTAGAGCTAAAAGGGTCCTTAGTTGTTAGACCTTAGATTAGACCTGTCTGATCCACCCCCCTCATTTTGCAGATGAGGAAACTGAGACTCAGGTTAGTGACTTGCCCAGCATCACATAGCTGGAAAGTATCTGAGAGTCCTTGTCCAGGCTCCCGTCTAGTACTCCCTCCCCTGTGGCATCCTCTCATTTTGCTTGTAGAATTTTGCTCTTTGCACGAATTCTTTCTTCTTGCAGGATTATGGGCTGGTTGGCTTCTTCCATGGTGGTGTTCCTCGTGCCCTTAGACGAACTTTGATGGCAGCCATGGCATGGACAGTCTATGAAGAGATGATGTCTAAGATGGGTCTGAAGTCCTGAGAGAATGGAAAGAGAAAGGATGGGATCAGCCTCTTTCCACCACCCTGTCCCCACTGAATGACCGTGCTGGCTGTCTGCTTTGGGCAAAGATGAGGTTTCTAATCCAGAGGGCCAGGCGGAGCTGATTTACTTCTGCAGTCAGTATCTAAAGGAAATGGAAGTATTTGACCATTTGAAGCATTCCAGGGGACCCATCTTGCCAGTAAACTGACTATGGGTTGGGGATGGGGTGAAGGCTTTTGTATACCATGCAAATCCCCCTGCTCATGGCACGTCGTATCCAAGAGATGTCTCTGTAGAGTAATTCTGCTTGAGAACCTGTGTGCGTTGGGATGGACTTTTGCATAAGTCAGTGGAAGAAGCACTTGTGACTGTATAGTCATGTCCATTTCCTGTGCCAAGGAGAATTTCTTTGAATTGTAATGTTAATTTATTGAGGGTCTGATGAGTGGACAAAAGACCCTTGCTGTAGCCAGTTTTGGTTTTTGGCAAACTATAAGGGAGAAAAGAAACCCTTGTTTTCTCAATACTTATTCTGAAGGATGGGTCATTTTGGTTTCATACTTTGTTTTGGCTTAAAAAGAACATGTTATTTTTGCCAGGCTTCAGGCTAATTAAACTAGCCACTCTGACCTTCTAGCAGCTAATGTTGTGATTTATGAAATCAAGCACTTTGTCATTTACATTATTGAAACCTGTTGAGACTACTTAGTTTGTGTTGTCCCCTTGTCTTAGAATGATACAGTTCAGTCGGGAAAGCAGCCATCTTTCTAATCCAGTGCTGGTTGTAGTGAAAATTACCTTCTGACTCCCTTTCAAACTAGGAAAAGTTTTTGTGTTCTCTACTGAGAATGTGCCAAAGCAGTACACCCAAAGACCCTTTTCAAGAGGGAAAGTATAAAGACTCAGTATTGTTAGTCTAGAAGCATCTTAGGGAAGGCTCTTCACTGAATTTCCCCCTCTCCACTGCCATGGAAAGCTCAGAGCTGCTTTTGCAGATTTCCCTAAAGGCTTAACTCAGGTAGTGTCCCAGACTTGGGGTATTAAAGGGGACACAAACAGCCAAGTTTCCTTATTCAGAGGTTGTATAACTTTCTATTGTGTTTCGTGTAAAAATACCTTTCCCTGGTGGGTAATAAGTATTTAGGGGGCAGGGGGTGAGAGGTGTAGAGAAATGTCTTTTTCCCCCTGAGGACACGGATGCATTATTTTGTCATATGCCCTAATTTCATGTAAGCTGCTATAGCCATGTTCCTTTCTGTGCCATGTCATTAGGAGAGTGAGAATATGCCTAGCTCTTGAGGAATCTGAAAGGCAAGGCAGATTTTGGTTTGGGTTTTTAAATGAAAAGCAGTTTACCCTTGTGATGGCACTTTTATTTTTCTAATAATTTAGGTGAAGTCAGATTAAAGTGATAAGGGATAGGATGTACCATGATTCTAATTTTGGCAAATGTGATGAGCCCTTTGGGTCACTGAGAGGTTACAGAGTTATTGATTACACTTTCCCCAGGCCTATATTAAATGTACCTCTTGTAATCTGGTAGTTAATGGGTCTTGCCTTCCATTTCACTAAGGAATGCTACAATTTGCTTTGAAGCTAATTTGACCTGGTTGATTGTGGTGATGTTCTTCAAGGCTTGTATTGGATATTTTTACATTCTGAGAAAGAAAGCTGTTTTGGGAGTCTGATTTGTATTTCTCCAGTGTGTGTGATTTCTAAGCTGGTGAAATGTAACTGACTAAATAGAATCACTCCATGTGTTTTTTGTGTTTCTAGAATCATAGCAAAATAAAACCTAATGGAAATGAGAGAAATTGGAAAACTTATGGGTTTATAGACAGTGGTGTAGCAGCCAGCACCCCCCAGCATTCCCAGGGTGGCTGCCAACACAGGCTCTTAGATCTGCTTTTCTAAAGGAAAGCAACTCAGAATGGGTTAACAATCTTGCTTTAATCAATCAAACATATCATTTACCTAGTTCAGGGGGAAAAGGTCAAACTTTTAGAGGATAGACAGGTTACAAGCAGAAGTTACAAGACAGAGAAACATTTCAAGCAGACAGGCCTCCAACTGTCCAACCATTACATCCATACCTACTCATAGTTACCAGAGAAGGAAACATCAACATCTGGGTTTTCAAAGCCGGGGGACTCTTAGCAGCTGCCCAGAGTCTCATCTGGTTAAATCACACAACACTTCTCAAAGTGAGCCCCAAAACAAAGTCTCACATCAAGGTTTTATATAGCCTTCTCCTGACTCAGAGAATGTAACAACCCTCTTGACCCACTGCCCAATCAAAAAGTATCTCCATAAAAACAAGCCTCCTGCCACAGGCTCCAGGTGCACTTAAGCCTATGGAAGGGCCTAGGGGGCAGGGAAGATGGCAACAACATAAATTTACATTCCCATTATATGTAGGAAAGAGCTAACCCTGGGCAGGTGGCTAGGCCTCTGCTTCTCTGTTTCTCCTCTTATCCACAAAACCTTTGGGGAAATAAAGTTCATTTTATTAGCCAGTTAATAAAATTCATCAAAGTTCTGTGATTTGAAATGATTCGTATTTTTCGTGAGACTCAGCAAGAAAAGGAAATCAGTAAGGTTTGGCAATATTTTTTTTTTTAAACAAAACATCTAATTTTGAAAGTCTTACCAGGTTAAGGAAGGAAAAGAAGAAATTGACTGATAAACGTTAAAAAATACCCCCAGTCTATAGATAATACTGTATAGAAAATAGCTAGGATTCAGCATTTTTGAAACTTAGTGGAACTCAGAAACCTTGGAAAGATGATGGATATGCTTGCCTTTCCCAGGGCCTCATCCTACTTTAGAGATTATTGACCCCAATTTTACCTCTCATCAGAGGCTTAGGGGAACGGCCAGTGAGAACTGCTGCCATCAGTATTCTAAAGAGAAGTGATTTAGGGATCAATGAGTGGATTTTCCCCCTCACTGTACAAATTAAATATCTTCTTGCAGATGATTGGTGATCATTTGTCAATCAGAAAAAATTTCTGTAAGTGCCTGTTTGGGTTTTACAAGTCAAATCATCAGCAAGTGAGATTTTTCATTTCTAAACCTCTGCTCAGACTGGATGGGTTGATTTCCCTTTATGGAGTCATGTTGGACACATAGCCACAACTTTCTACTGGGGCCCATCCAAGAGCTGAAGACTGAACTGTCTTCAAGGATGGCAAACCCCATTGCACTTTCTCCCTCAATTCCCTCGTATTTTAGCACTAAAATTTTGAGAGGAAGTGAGGTCAGGAGAAGAGAACTAGAGACTAATGGATTGGTATCTCTAGCAGAAACATTGGATAGAATTGTAGGTGGACGTAAGAAAAAAGCTCTTGATGATTCAGGTGGGTGAGCTTCAGGCTTCACGCCAAACTAACCATGTCTTATGTATTTTGACTACTTTGGGACCTGGGGAGGAATCACAGGGCGAGGCAGGAAGGTTCCTTGTCCCTAGTGGTGTTACGTGGGAGGCCTTTGCATAGCTTTTTCTTTGGGTGCATGCCTTGCCCCATCCCTTGGTAGAGCCCTGGCCACTGGAGATGATCTAGGCAAGACATGCCAGAAGAAGAGTTCAGCTTCATTGGAAGACTCTCCAGCTCGGGATTGTACCTGATGGCTTTCTTGAACTCATTGAGGTGGGAATTTTGCTCTTAATGCATTTCCTTGTTGTGACTGGAGATGATTTGTATAAACAACCATGTGCTCAGATTTTTGAAGCTGTGTTGTGTTTTTTTCTGACATCCTTCTGGCTCATCTCAGCATGGTACGGGTAGAGGTGAGGTTAGTGGAATGGTCCAACATTTTACAAGCCCTTTTCATTTATTTTCCACTGCTCATATGGGTCCAGGGTCCACACATGATGTCTGTAACAGGCCCCAAAATACCTTGCAGAACTCAATAGTCTTGCATTGGGTCTAGAGGGCAGCATAGATATTTAGGAATCGGATAATTGTCTTCAACTTTTGAGGAAAAAAACCAGTGAGAAGAGTGGTAGGCTGCTACAGCCCCGTGACCTGACCTTTCCAGCCCTTTCTCTGGAGATCAAGCCTAAACTTGAACAAGATACATTAGTATTATGTTACCGAATAAAAAGTGTTTCCAATTGCAAGGAGTTTTGAGGCATGAGCAAATAACATGATTCAGGATACTTCTGAATTTTGCACTCAGTTTTCTGGGTTTCTAGCACTTCCCCACAGAATTCAATAAGAATTGTTTCCATACTCTCTCTTTTTTTTTTTGCTGCCATACAGGGGAAGCCTCAGGATTCAGAAGTTCACATTTTAACAAGTGAGTAGAAGAATCTGTCCTGCTTTTTAAGGGCTACTTTCCTTTGAAGGTAATAATCAAAATATGTGAATACCTTGAAAAAGGATATTAGAAGGGCAGCTAGGTGGCGCAGTGAATAGAGCATCAGCCCTAGAATCAGGAGGGCTTGAGTTCAAATCAGACCTCAAGACACTTGACACCAGCTGTGTGACCTTGGGCAAGTCACTTAACCCCAACTGCCTTGCCTTCCCCCCTCAAAAAAAAAGAACTAAGATAAATTTTAATTTTTCATAGACAATATTTACTTATGTGCTCATAGCTACATATGAATGAATGACCAGTTAGGACTATAATTTACCTTCTGACTTTTATTTAACATGTTGAGGCTGCTTATATATGGGGTATCTGTATCAGCCACTTATGAACATAGATATAAGTTTGAGGAGATTATAGAAATTCAAAGAAAATAGGTGCTCATATGTTTATATATTTTTCCCACTTTTTTTTTTTAACCGTAGGAGTAAAAGTTTGAATTGTTGGGGAAAACAAATGTGTTGAGGTGATAACATTAAAAAAAAATGGTACCTGTTTTCAAAGTAGTCTATTTTGAAGTTAAATTTACAATTTTACTTTAGTTCTTGACATCTTCCTAGTTTTGAATAAATATACTTTTTATTAGCCATTATTTTTGATGTTATGTATTGTGTAAACTTTCCTGCAACAGGAACTTCTCCCTTGCCTACTCTAGTTGATGTCAGTTCTTTGTAAGAAATAGGTTTCATTAGGGAGATGAAATATGAGTAAAGTTCCTGATAAATTGCTCTGAACAAATTGCTGGGTAATTGGAGATCACAAATAATTATTTTAATTATTATTACACAGGTCTTTTAATATCTACCTATTCAGGAAAGGCTGCTAGGTTGTTTCTGTCATCGATTCTCTTCCCTTTCCCACATACCTTACGACATCAATAGCGTCTTTTTCCTACTTAGAGACTTAGGATGCTTGTACAGGCTGCCCACAGCATCTGTCTATAATCCTGTTCATCCTAGAAAATTCACATCTGGAAAGGAATACACCCTAAGTTTCAAGTTCATCACACAGGGCAATCCAACTTAAAAAGAGCTTCCATTATCTTATGTGACCCTCAAAACAAGCTCGTAGGGAAGCAGTTCAAGAATGATCCCTGTTAAGAAGGATAAAATGCAGGTCTTCCTCACTCCAAGCCTTGAGCTGTCTGCCCTGGGCCTCCTCTTTGTCCCCAACTAACCTCCTTGCTGGAAAGCAATTTGCTTTTCACTGTGCCTATTTCTACCTTCCAGTCACCTATCAAATCCTCAGGCTTCTCTGTATTTCCTATCCCATTTGGTCTGTCACTAACTCCTGTCTTTCATTTCTTAAAACAGTTCTCAAATCCATCCTTTCCATTCTTTAAAGAGGGTGGTGTAATAGGGTGTAGCAAAGAGTGATGGACATGAAGTCAGGAGGAAGGCCTGAGTATGAATCCCCTGTCCTAGCTCATCTATAAAGTGGGAACAGTAATAATTATAGTACTTGTGGCATGGTGTTGTCAGAGTCAAAGGGGATAATGGAGGTAATGCACTTTGCCAGTTTTAAGGGAGGATGTGGTGGAAGATATTCCCACAGATCTCACTGTAGTGTGGCTCCTTCCCATAGCACACCTAGATGACCCCAGTGACCTTTATTTCCTGGTCTTCTAGTCACTGTCCTGCTATCTGACCTTGGGAAAGTAGCACTGTCATGTCACACCCCTCAAGAAAGCCTGTTGCCATGGGATCACAGGTTATGAATCAGAAGAAAGTTCAGTTCAACCCCCCACCCACTTTTACATAAGATAAAACCATGGCTCTGAAAGAAGCCAAAGTTGACCAAAATCACACAAGCAGTGAGTGACAAAGCCAGGATTTATACTCATATCTTGACTCTAAATTCAGTGCTCTTTCTACTACATTTAGGCACATTGGTCAAGGTTTGGGACCTGGACTCTCATCCTAACTTTCTGGCCACTGATCCTTGTTGAAATAACTCTCTACTTATAAAGAGAGGAGACCAGACTGATCTGAAAGGTGCCTTCAGTCTCTAAGATGCTATAATTCTACAATTTTGTTCTATACTCTAAAATCTGGTCTCACTCTGCCTAGCATATATCTGATTTACTCCTGTTCTCATGGTGAACCTCTCCTTCCAGCCAGACTGGTCTCATCCTCACACTATACCCTCTAAGCCCAGACTCAGTCTCCACTGGTCACTGAAGTTATCCCATGTGAGGACACCCTTCAACGGCCCGGTCGTCTGACCAATTCTTCTCACACAATTCCAACCAATCCCAGGCATCTCTGCCTTCTCATATTTGTCCTGTATAATTCATCTTGGACCTTATTCTCTCATGTTACCTGTTCCATCTTTGCCTTTGGTTTCCCTGAGGAGATGCTAAGTTTCTTGAGAGCAGGAAAATGACTGTGCTTCTTTTGTAATGACCCCCATAACTGTTCCTAAGCTCTCAATACTTTTTTTTTTAAGCAATTGGGGTTAAGTAACTTGCTCAAGGTTACATGGCCAGGTGTTTCTAGGTGGGTGCTAAGTGTTTGAGCCTGGATTCGATCCCCAGGTCATCCCAACACTGGGGCCAGTGCTCTTACTCACTGTGCTACCTGGCTGCCCCCTAAGCTCTCAATTCTGAACCTGTGGGGGATGCTTAATAGAGCCTTGTTGCTTTAGAAGACCCTTCTAAAATACTTATTTAGCACCTCATTGGTGCCTGGCACTGTTATAAGAGTTTAGAATATTAGTATATTAAAAAAAAGACAATCTTTACCTTCAAAAAGCTTCCATTCCAATGGGAATTGGAGGGGGAGAGACAATACATACAAAGGGGCTGGAAGAAAATTCTGGAGAACAAGGAATGGAATTGGGAATGGCCTGGTGGTCAGGGCCAGGGTTTCTCTCACCAATCAGAAGAGTGGGCTGTAGGGCAGAGGCTTCACTAGGGTGACAAGGCTTCCAGGAAAAGGAAATGAGAAATGATTGACAGATGCATCAGCAACACTTTGCCTTTTTGAAGAGTTAACTCCCGATGTAGAAGTCAAGCAGCAGGAAAAGGGCTGAGCTGCTACCACCCATCTTGCCATGTTTTTCCTCCCTTCTAATAAGCCAGGCTGTAGCCAGAATTAGATTCCTGCTCAAGTACATGATTCTGCTGCCTGCTACCTTTCTGCTTTCCAAATAGGCTAGCTGGGAATCCCAGTGTATCCACCCTCCAGCTCAGATTCTCTGCTAATTTAACTGTTCCTACTCCTGACAGCATCGTACATTGTCTAGGAAGACCTTGGCCTCTCTATTGCTTGTATGATTCAGAACACTAACATTTGGATGAAGGAAGGGTAATCTCAAAGGCTAGTCTGTTATTAAGATATCTATAAATATGAAACATAACCTTAATCTCATTCATCTGCTTCTGTCCATGGAATGTGGAGGGCAAAGTGATAGACCGTGCAAGTATAAGGTGCTACATGGGGGTCCAATAATACCAGTTTGAAGTTGGTAGTTATGCAAAATGGGGTTTTTTAAACATCTGGTTTTGCCCTCCCAAATGCTCTAAGAGACAGGGGACCTATTTGTAACAAAAGGAAAGAGCAGTGAATATGCAATCAGGAAACCTGGAGTAGACTATTCTTTAAGGGACCATAGATGTAGTGTTGGAAGGCATTATACCCTGCTCATTTTACAGATGGGGAAACTGAGCCTAAAGAAGTTCAAGTACCTTTCCCCAAGACCTCAATGGTAATATATGACATAGGTGGGATGTAAACACAGGCCCTCTGAATCCAGAGCTGATGGTCTTTCCCAGATGACCCCCTGCCTCTTTCAAGGAGGTTGAAAAAACTGGATAATGGACCCCCCACTACTAGCAACAGAGAGTTATAGTGATGAAAGCCAATATTTCAAGGGTCTGTAATTCCCTCCTGACTGATAATCCCTCTTCTGTCACAGATCACAGCCCTCTTTAAAGGTTTTTGAGAGGTATTGTGGCCAGAGAGTTCATCACCATCTTGCAGCCACTCTGAGTTGAGCCTCTCCAAACTCAGACTTGTCCTCACCAGACTGGGATCTAACAGCCCCATCTCCCTGCCCATACTCGGGCCTTATTGAGGGGGTAGAACCTTCCAGAGCCTATATCTCTGCAGAATAGAAATTCAAGAACCAGGTGGAGACTTCAATGAAAAGTGGAGGTAGGAACAACAAAACCTCTCTTGCTGGCTGTCCACAGAAAAGTGATCTGGCTCAGGACTGAGGAATTTAAGACTTTATTCAAGGAGGCATGGGATGGTTATTAGGGATTAAAGAATAATCTACCCTCATATTTGTACTTATTTTATAGATGAAACCCAATGAGATTAAATGACTTGCTGTGGGTTGCACAGGGGTGTGTGTGTGTGTGTGTGTGTGTGTGTTAAGTGACTTGGCCAGGGTCACACAGCTAGAAAGTCTGGTCTTTCTGACTGTAGGGCAGGTGCTCTATCCACTGTCTCACCTTGCTGCCCGTTCAGGTGGTCTTTTCTACAGAGTTCAAACCCAGAGTCCTCTCCAAATTCTTGAAAGTGACCATCAGGGAGTGTAAGGGACCTGAGAGGTGATCTCATCAGTATGGTTTTCCTTCATACAGATGTCCCTTGATGACCCTGGTGAGCACCGTGTTTGCTTGCTTCATGCCTCACATTTGCTGATTTCCTCTGCCACATTCTGTAATTTGATTTTGGAATTCTGTGACTTCCTGTTGTGAGTTCTTCCCTCCCCCCCCCCCCCCCCCCCCCTGTTTTTTTTTTTTTTACAATTAAAAAAAATGGGATGGCTTTGAGGGCGGAGGGTACTTGGGACAGCTAGGATGATGTAAGAAGCTGAAGATAACAGTGAAAACTTATTTTTCAAAATGCCGTGTGACCACAAGCTGAGAAAACAAAGCCAAGTGAGCAGCGGTAGGCTGAGTTAGGATTGAAGAGTGGGTAAAATGTGGATGTTCTGAGGGGTTAGGGGCAGATCAACGAGAGGGATGCAAAACCCTCAGTGCAATAAAGGGTTGGAAAGAGAGGACTTTAGAATGGGAGATGGGGGGCGGGGTGGAGAGTGGAGGGAGGGAAAGAAAGGGGATGGAGAGATGGAGGGAGGAGAGAGGAGAGGGAGAGAGGAAAGACGAGGAAGAGGAAGGGGGCGACAAGGAGGGGAGACCCAGACAGACTAGCGGCGGAAGCCGGGGCGCGGGCACCTAGCAGGGCAGCGGAGGCCAGCATCCATCCCCACCCCGGGGGCGGGGTCCGCGCTCCTCCTCCCCGCCCCGCCCCGTCAGCCCCGGGCTTTGTCGGTCCAGCGCGAACCTCTCGTTTCGCTTTCGCTGCCGCCGCCCCCTAGCTCTGCGCTGTGCCCCCTCCCTGTCCCCCTTCCCCCTTCCCCCCGACGCTCCGGCCCCGGCCATGGAGGCGCTCAGGACCCGGGTGGTGAGCACACTGGACGAGCTGAGCCCGTCCGAGCTGAAGGTGTTCAAGTTTTACCTGAGGAACTCTGGGGAGGAGCCCCGAATCACCATGCACGACCTGGACGGGGCCTCCACGTCCTGGGAGCTGGCCGATCTGCTGCTGAAGCGCTACGTGGTGGCCGGGACCCCCAGGGTCTTAGCCGGGGTGTTCCAGCGGATGCGCCGGAGCGACCTGGTCGCTGAGTGGGGTAAGGCGGGCTGCATGCGCTGGGCTCCCCTTCCCGGGGAGGAGGGTCCCGCCCCCAGGCTTACCTGGCGCCGACACCCTCCTCCTCCCACCCTCGCCCCCATGCCCCGAAGGTGTCACCGTCCCAGAGCGCTCCAAATCGTCTCCTCTGGGAGCCCCACTAGGCCCCCGCTGCTTCAGGTACTCTCAGCTCCGTTTTACAGAGGGACAGACCGAGGCTTACAGGTTAAGTGACTTGCCTAGGTTTGGTCACCCGGCTAGGAAGCCAGCTTCCTCTGCACAGCTAAGGAGAGTCAGATGCAGAGTTGGAATCCAGAGCTTTACCTGTCCCCCACCACCTTGCTACCCCCCTCCCGCCTGTCAGCCAGATAGAAAAAATGGAGAGGTTAAAAAGATCAGGGACCTAGATTGGCGTTTGGAGCACAGGTTAAAAAGATTAGAACTTGAAATAACGAGAAAATAAACAGAAAGCGGGATGAGGAAACTAGTGCTTATAGAGGTTACCTGACTTGTCCAAAGTCACTTGGCTAGTAAATGGGGAACTAGGACCAGATCTGAGGTCTTCTGACCGCTAAACCAGGGCCCTTTTTAGAATACCAGGCCTCCCAGATGTTGACATCAAAAACATCAATAGATTGAACTTTCCACAGTGAGTAAGAGCACCGGCCCTGGGGTCAGGAGGACCTGAGTTCCCTTCTGGGCTCAGACACTTAACACCCACACACACACACACAAAAACTAGCATTGTAACCTTGGGCAAGTTACTTAACCCCAATTGCCCTGCAAAAAAGGCAATAAATAAATAAAAATAGATTGAACTTTCATTTTGATAGCTCCATAAAAGTTTATTCAGGGGACATCTCCCCAGCCCCCTTTCCATTCCAAACCAACAGGTATTTGCTGAGATCCCCTTGTTCAGCTATATGCTAGGCAGGGGGCTAGATATGTAAAGGAGTTTATACTCTATCTGATCCTTGGAGTTTAATCTTTTGAGATCATTGACATGAAAGATTTCCAGCAATACATTCCAATACTGGTTGGGACAGATCAAGTGTGTGACATATATTATGTGTTCGGCATATAATATAAATTCCAGGACTCCATATGTTTGTATGTTGTGTCCCCTGTTAGAATGGGAGCTTACTGAGGACAGGGCCTCTGTTTTTGCCTTTCTATCTTTGGTGCTTAGCATAGTGAGGGGCACATAGGAAAGGCTTCATGCTTGCTGACCATAAGGACTTTGAAAAATAAATGGTCCCTGCTAGCTTGATTCATTCATTCATTGTGCCCTTACTATGTGCTAGGTGCTGGGGGGACACAAAGTTAAAACCAATTTAGCTCTGGCCTTCAAAGAGCTTACATTCTAGGGAAAACAACATATACACAGAAAATTGGATAAAAACATATACAAAGTCATTTCTGAGAGAACACTAGCAGCTGGGGGATCAGGATGGGAAGGGGGAGGGTGTTATTCAGGGGACTTTTCCCCACCCTTCCCTCTCAACTCCAGAGCAACAAATGAGAATGACTTTGGTCAGCTAAGGCAGGTAGGGATTGCATTAAGCAGAAGTGTTCCATAGACCCAGAGAGGAGATGGAGTCTTGTGAAAGGACCAAGCAGGCCGATGTGGCCGTAGTATAGAGTGATGGCTACTAAAGGGTTTATTGTCTTCATTTGATATGTGAAGAAACTGAGTCTCAGGTGAAAGGACTTGCCAGTGGTCACTCAGCTAATAATTGCCAGTGGTGGGATTCAAAGTGAGTTTGTCCTGACTCCAAGTCCAATAGTCTATACTGTACCACAGCACCCCTTGGGTAAGCATTTGGGTTGGGCTTTAAAAGATAGAAATTCAGTAGAAGAGGAGTAGGAGGGAAGAGATCTAAGGTTTAGGTAATAGCATGGGTAAAAGCAAGCAGATGGGAGAGTGTATGGTCTTCAGAGAATGGCCAATTAATGTATAATGCAGGGCCCAAGCCCCAGAGTCATGAGATGAAGCTGGAAAGGTGCCAGATTGTGGAAGAGGATTGTATCTCAAAACTCAGATCAGAATTGGCAGACTTTGTTTTTGGGGGAGTTTCCCTTTTAGAGTCATCAACCAGTCTGGGCAGAAATATTTTTGTTTAAGACCTTTCTGAGCATGCTCAGTTAGGGTTGCAGGGTCTAAGGGAGACTGTTTCAGGGACCTATCATTAGCCCCACAGCACTGTGGAATTCTCTTGTCCCAGCTTGATGAAAGAAGTCAGAGGAGCCTTGTCCCCTCATTCAGTAACCCACATTTTCAAAGCACTTCAGGGTTTACAAAGGATTTTTCTCCCAACAACCCTGATAACACAAATATTATCATTTCCGTTTGAGAGGTGAAGATCCGAGGGCTCAAGTCCCTAGCTCAGGGTCAATAATGCTAAGTAGCAGAGCCTGCTCCTGTGGTGGGGATTGTTAAATTGTCAGTATAAGCATTTACACTTCAAATCAGGACTTGATTTGTTGTTGGTTGGTTGTCTAGACTTAAGAGAGTGATGGAGAAAATATTAGTAATGCAGGTTACATAGTAGTTATATTATGGGCCAGGGTATAATCTTCTCCACCCCTCTCCACCTCCTTTAAAGCTGGTTGTTAATCATATTTCCCAGCATGCCCTTGAACTCAGATCTTTTAATTCCAAACATGCCCTAAGACTTTAGACTTTCTTAGGTTTGAAAGGCAGCAGTATAACAAGACTTAGTAAGCCCAACTTTATCAGAATACATATGGCTGAGGAGCCAGTCCTTATTCTGCTTGGTCCCAGGGGGCAAAACAAGGATGTCAAGGTGGGAGTGACAAAAAAGCACATTTAGGCTTGTCAACAGTACAGAGTTCAATCTAAGAAAGACAAACAAAGTTAGGCTAACATGCCCATGTTTATTTCTCTCCAAGCGGGTGACACGTATGGGTCCATACATGGAAGCTCATTAGAAACAAACTCAAAGAAAGGCTAGTTGATGAAGTTTTTATACCCATAGAATAACCCACTTCCCCACCCTCAGACTCAGGATACCAGTGTCCTTTGTTGGTCTAAATTATACTTCTGAAAAACAAATAGCATTGCCCTAGGAAATCTGGTTTTCTGCCAACTGTAAGCACAGGATGTCATAAAACAAGGGAGGGACATAAGAGAATTAGATAAGGGAAGTGTCCACTTCAAGGTGCCTGGTCCTTGTCAAAAGAATGTTCCTCGTCAGTAAAATCCAGAAGAGCTTTTGGTCCATTCAGAGAGCACTCAAAGCATGTCTGTTATGCCAATCAGGGTGCCTTTCTGATTGGTTAGTTCAGGTTTGGGGCTTTTTCAGGTGATGAAGGGGTTCAAGCTCATTTGGGGGGGCGTGGCAAGTTGGTTTACAAATTTGAAGTAAGGGTAAATTTCCTAACAATCAGAGCTATCCAAAAGTGGTATGAATAGCCTCAGTGAGACTTCCCTTCACTGGAGGGTAGTGGTGGTGGTGTGTGGGTTTCTTCAGTGGGAATCAGAGATTCCCAAAGGTCAATACCATGCTGGAAAGATGAGGACAGGGCAGTGGTAACCTCAGGTGTAATCGGGGGGGCTTTAAATAAAAATAAAGGAAGGGTGAAAGTATAAGGCAAGAAGAGAAGATAAAGTTTTGAAAAACCATTAGTACATATTTCATCTGTTGTGTAACAGAGTTAAAGTCGTAGTGATTACAGTATTTTCCAAATAAACACACAAAATTCAAGTTATAACTGATCAGTGGTCAAGTCTGCCGACAGGTCTTAACAAGCAGTTGTTGGCAGGCTAGCATGTCTGGAGTTGTTAGGAAGTCCAGCATGCATTGGCAAGAATATGTGGGTGTAATGATTTGTTTATAATATATACTATAGATACAATATTGCATCATCAGAATTTCAATGCAGGAAAATCCACACAAATTTGCAATAAAAATTATTAAATTTAAGTTGTATCATTTTTAAAAAATTACATTTTTTGAAATGATGCAAATTAAAAAAAATGTTTTAAGGGTTAATGAAAGTAGATTTCCAGTGGGGCATTGATTAATTTTTTTTTTTAAGAGGGTGGTAGGCCAATTAAGTTTGGGAACCTCTTTTGTAGAATGAGATTCTTGGTCAAGTTTGATTGTAGTAGACTGAGTATTAGCTGCTGTCCAACTCTGTAGTTTGGGGAAAAGGCTGTGTGAGGTTGGCATATGAGAAAAGAGTCAAGTGAACATTAGACCCTGAGCTTTAACTTTGGGAGTCAATCTAGGATTACATCAGGAGAGTAGAAAACCTTTTGACAGCAACTTTATTTTCCTTTTGACCACCTGTTTTATTGATATGTCTTTGATGTCCCTCCGTCCTCCCCTTTTCCTTCCTTCCACTCCCCCTCTCCCCACTTGACTGAGGAGGGGATGATCCCTGCAGACTCTTGCTACTCTGTAGCAAGAAACATTTTCCATCTTGAGGAACTTTAAGTAGTATCTGTCATAGCAGCAAAGCCAGTTATGGGTTAGCCCAGCTGGACCGTGTTTCAGGTTCCAGTTCTCCCTCCTCATGTTCACGTTCTGGCTTCCTTGAAGTGTCAGCTCAGGTTTCCCCTTCTACAAGAAGCCTGTCCCTATCCCCCTTACTCCTAGTGCTTTGTCTTTGATGGGAGCTTTAATGTAGCCCAGTGGTACCCAGTTTGCTCACAGCTATTAGCATGTTGTCTCCTCTAGTTAGATGTGAGCTCCTTGAGACAAGGGACTGTCTTTTACCTTTCTTTGTGTCTTCAGCACTTAACCCAGTACCTGGCACGTAGTAGACACTTAATAAATGGTTGCTGACTTGACGCCAGTTTTGGATTCTCCCATTGTCAGTTTAAAGAAAACTTGAGGTGATTGGTAAATTTTTTTCTATTTTTATTTTCCCCTCTTTTTTTTAATGCTTCAGGACAATTGTCTTTAATTATTTCTTGTATTATTGTATCAAGATTCTTTTTTTTTTATCATGGCTTTCAGGTAGTTCAATTATTCTTATATTTTCTCTTCTTGATTTCTTCTCCAGGTTAGTTGTTTTTCTTATAAGTTGTTTCACATTCTCTCCTATTTTTCCATTCTTTATATTTTGTTTTATTATTTCTTGGTGTCTTATAACTTTGCTGGCTTCCCCTTGCCCAATTCTAATTTTAAAGGAGTCATTTTTTCCCTTAAGATTATGAATCTCCTTTTCTAATTCGTTGGCTTCATTTTCATTATCTTCTTGTTTTTCTTGGATTGTTTTTATTATTAAATTTTTTTTCCTTAATCTCTCTGATTTGACTTTTAAAGTCTTTTTTAAGTTCTATGAATTCTTTTGGGGCAGGTGACCATTTGACATTACTCTTTGGGGCAGAAGAGGGTTTCTTTCCTTCAGCACCCCCCTCTGAAGATGGACCTGGTTTCCTCTATTCCTGTAATAACTTTCTGTGGTTGGATTCTTTATCCTTTGCCAGCATTTTTTCCCTTTATTTGTAGCAGTTTATTATTTTGTACTCACCTTTAGTCTTAGGATATGGGGGATGGTGGCTCTGGTCTCAGGTCCTCCCCTCTAGCTTGGAACTGAACCTAAGGACTCTGTCCTCCTGTAAGTACCCACAGCCCTGCCCCCACTGCTTCTGCACACACCTGCTATGGGCAGGTTCTTTCTTGGCAGCACAGCTGGGTCTGGTGGTCTTTATCAGCAAGGATTCCCCCAATCTTCCCTGGCTCAGATGTTGACTTCCAGACCCCCAACACTGTCCCTGAAGTGAAAGTTCCTGTTCTTGGGACCAAGGCTACCTCCCAACCCAGCTAGCCCCATGGCTTGTAGTTTCAGCAGAACTAGCCTGGAAGTGTTTACTCTTAACCCTGACCAAAACCTCATTCCTGGGATTTTTCTTCAGGTCTTCTGTGATTGTCCCAGGAGAACCACTGTTTTGCCCCTACTCTTATTTATTCTTACCACTCCATGATCCCCCTGAAGCATCATTTTATCTTGTTTGTGGAAGAAATCTGGAGATCTTGGAATTTTCTGACCTACTCTACTGTCTTCCCAGAATCCTCTTCTTGAATTGAATCTTGGAGAAGACCCAGGATTCTAAGAGGCAGAGATGAGGACAGAGTATATGCCAGGTGTGGTGGACAGACAGTATAAAGGCAGAGAGTTGAGAAATAGAGGGTTATATATGAGAAGCAGGAGGAAGGTCAATTCAGCTGGACTAGAGGGAGCATGAAGGGAAATACTGTATAGTACTCCTGTGAAGGTAGGTTGGGTTCAGAAGGTAAAGAGCTTTAAATAATATAGATTTCTATTTGATCCTAGAGGTAACAGGGAGCCATTAGAGCTTTTTGAGAAAGGGAGTAACATGGTCAGACCTGTACTTTAGGAAAATCACTCTGGCTGGTATGTGGGCAATGCTTTGGAGTGCAGAGGAACTTAAGGAAGGAAGATTTGATAGGGAGGCTGCTCTAATAGGGTAAGGGAGAGGTCAAACTAGTGTGGAAGAGAAGGGGGCATGTAGAAGAGATGTCATGAAGATAGAAATAACATTTGACAACAGATTGAACTTGAGGAGTGAGAGTTGGGCATCATGCCAAAGGTATTGAGTGATTGGAAGGATGGTGGTACCCTCACCATAAATAATGAAGTTTGGAAGATGAGTGTGTTGAAGAGGAAAGACAATGGCTCTTCTGAGATGTCTGCGGTACATTCAGTTCAGAAGCAACTGGTGATGTGGGACTGGAGGCGAGGAGAGAGGCTAGGGCCATATATGTAGATCTGGGCATCATCTGCACCAGGACCATGATTAAATCCATGGAAGCTAATGAAGTTACCGAATGAGAGAATAGTAGCTGTAGTGATCCACCAAGTAGAGAGGGAGGGGAGAGAAGACAATCGGTTCTCGGACAGAGCCTTGGGATACCCCACCTACATGAGAACATAAAAATAGATGATAGTCAAGCACAGGATGCTGAGAGAGAGCAGCCAGATAGGAAAGAGAAGAACCAAGAGAGGTAGCTGGTGGCACAGCAGACGGAGCCCTGAGCCTGGAGTTCAAATCTATCCTCAGACACTTATTAGTTGTGTATCCCTTGGAAAGTTACTTAACCAGTTTGCCTCAGTTTTTTCAGCTGAAAGATGGGGATAAAAGAGCACCTCACTTGCAGAGTTTTTGTGAGGATTCAATTTACAATACTGTAGGTAAAAAATGCCTGGTACACAGCAGGCATTATATAAATACTTATTTCCTTTCTCTAATATCACAAAATACCGTCTAGGATAGACTATCTAGGAGAAGATGGGGGCATCATAGTCAGTGTCAAATGCTGCAGAGTGGTGAAGGATTGAGAAAAGGCCATTCTGTTTGGCAGTGAAACGGTCACTGATAAATCTTCTGAGAGCAATTTTTGTTGAGTGATGATGCCTAAAGCCAGATTGTAAGGGCTTGAAGAGTGAATGAGAGGGGAGGAAGTAGAGGGGATGATTGAAGATGGGAGGATGACTTATTAGTCATCCTCACCTCCAGTCCCACATCACCAATTGCTTCTGAACTGAACATACCACAGACCTCTCAGAAGAGCTACTGTCTTTCCTCTTCAACATACCCATCTTCCAAACTTCCTTATGTTCAGGAGGATGACTGAGAAAAAGGAGAGAGAATAGAGAGAGCAATAACTGGCAGGGAAGGTGAAGGTTTGTAGAAGGTAGGAAAGACTTGGTCCAATTTATGGGCTGTAGGAAAGGAACCCACCAGTAGGGAGATATTAGAGGACAGAGAAGGAGGGGAAATGATTGTAGGAACAATCTGCTGGAGAACACAGGAGGGAATGGGCTTAAGGAAATATGTGAGGGATAGAGAAGGAATATTTGGGAAAGCAATAGATAAGAAACCCTTATTCTTTGTTCTTTTTCTTTTTTGTTCCATTTTCCCTGAAAATAGAAACGACTTCAAGGATGAATTTGAAGAGACCATATGAAAATGATGGCCCTGAATTGGTAAATTCTTAATTTTTATCTAAGCCAGAGTAATGTAAGTATCTAACAACTGTGTGCCTTCTCATTTAGGCAATGGAACTGTCTCCTTACTGTAACTGTAAAAGGGGAGATTTGTATGTTATTTCACTCACCCATTCAAAAACCTCCCTTGGCTGTTTGTTCCCTCTGGGATAAAATACAGACTCCTCTGTTTGAAATTTAGAGCCCTTGGAAATCTGGCTTCAACCTCACTCTTCAAACCAATTTCATATTGCACCCCTCCATACATTCTCCAGTCAAGTCAAATTGGACTGATTGATTTTCTCCATAATCAGTATTACACCAGACCATCTCCCATTCCTCCCAAATCCTGTGGTCTTTCTTTTTTACTAGACTCACCCTCATTTCTAGTGTTACCTTAGTTGGCCCCTCATTACTACTTTGTTATCTCCCCCATCTGGAAAAAAGCAGTCATATTCCACCAGAATTCCTAGGAAAGGGGAAGAAATAGGGAGTCCCAGATGCATTCCAAAAAGAGGCCAAGAGAAAATTTAGGACAAAAATAAGGAAGAGGGTGGTGGAATTGAGGCATGGCTTCCCTAAAGAGTCTTCCTTATTCTCAGTCACCCAGATCATCCTAGAGGTGGCCCCAGCCACTAAAATGGCTCCCTGCCCCAAGAGGCAAAGGGGTGGTGCTAAACCAGCTAGTTTATCTTAGAATGACCAACATCTAGCTCCTAAGACCTAACCACTTGGTTCAACCTTGTCCTCTTAGCAAAGTGCTGATGGACTTGATGCTTTACGGCAGGAAGGGTGTCTTCTGCTCACCAACCCTTCCCAAAAGTTAAAATGTTAAGGAATGCCTGAGTTGCTGTCTTGTCCCATTCTTGCTGTTTCTGTATCCCATCGTTTTGGTGGTGGACACCTCTGGATTGACTTATGGGAGCAGGAAAGAATAAGGCTACATCTGTCCAGGGACTTATTTGGTATGTTCTCATTGGAGTCATTAGTACCATACCTCTGGAGATGGGGAGATTTGGGAGACTACAAATTATGTCTAATCCAATGAAATCTGCTAAAGTTCCTGACTTGTAGAAGGGATAAGATGTATCCAGCACCTAGGGATTCCGTGATATATCATTCCTTTTCCCTTACAAGGCTACCCGTTGCCTACCCGTAGATAAACTCAAACCCAAGCCCTACCTTACCTCAGAGTGGTATGATGTTAATTGGTGGTACAATTCAGGTGTTTTGTATGTGGTAATGACATATCCTTGCCAGTTCTGTTAGAATGACCCTGCTTTACTGGCTCTATGTACTTCAGAATGAGTGATTTGTATTGTTAGACCTACTCTGGAATGGAGAACTTCAGGGATTTATAAATGAAACAAATTTACACACACAGACATGCACATACACACACCCACACCCTGCCCCAAAGAGAGATGGTCACTTTGAGCTCTCAGTTAAATCCCATCCCTGACCCCAGGAGATGGACAGACAGCATATGGGCCTCTGTGTCTAGGGTGTTATATTTTCTTATACATGGGATTAAATTGTGCCTATTAATTTTACTTACAAAAAGGAATGCTATAACATGGACAAAACTCGAAAGGCTTTTGTGATGTGTGTGAAGACAGGCAGACCAGGGGCTGAGCAGGATACAAAAAGAATAATAAACTGGCTTGAAGAGTGCAAGTTTGAATATATGTCATGCATTGATCCTGACGAAAAGGTAAGCATTGAGACAACATTGGTAACTGACTTTTATAGCCTGCTTCCTTTATCATGAGGTCATCATGAATACTATTTGACTAACCAGGTCTTCTTCCTTTGAAAACTCTGATAAAAGAATCACGGAACTTCTATTGAGGAACAAGTGTCAGGGAGTTAATGAATTCCATTACATTCTACTGGGCCTTTTTAGCCTTTTAAGTATTTCAGTAGTATTTAAGGGACTAGAGAACCTACTGTTTCCCTAACTTCTACTGTAAAGGAAAGCCTTTCTGTGTGATTTTACAAGGTTTTCAGACCTGAGTAGAATTTGAGATTCATGGCCAGGTGGATGGGTTGCTACAGAGTACTTCTCTCCTGATTGTCACCATCTTGTTCCCCTTTAGCCTGGCTGATACCCTTCCTGACTGGAAAAAACAGCCCTGGGAAGTGAATCCCCTTGCCCTAGAGGCCATCATTGGTTCCAGTTCTCCCAACAATAATTAATATTTGATTTTAGTACATTCATTCATTCAATTTTATTTTTGTAAACAGAATTTGGAGATTGGACTTCCTTTATATAACTTGAAAATTCTTGATGAAATTTACATTAGATGCTACATGTAATCATATAAAATAATCCCAGAGTCCCACAGTTGTCATAAAAATGAAAACTATTTCCTCTAGCTTCTTAAACCTTCTGCGTTCCTGAATGCCAGGTTTCTTTTTAAAATTGCCTACAAAGATGATGATGATGTCATCTTACACACTCACTTCCTTTTAAGGGTCTATATTTTATGTGAGAAGATAAGCGGTCGGTGTAACAGCCTGGGCAAAATGAGGGAATTCTGAGAGCTTCTGTAGAAAATACAAAGGGTTATAAGTTCACCCTTTGAATAAATACATTTTTGCAATGCTATTTGCCACAGGAGTTGATGGAGAGATTAAGAGAGTTTCGAGATGGAATAAATGGAATAAAAGATGATGTTAGCTGCTGCCTTGTTACTCTCATGGCCCATGGAGGAAAAGGCTTTATAAAAACAATATGGAATGAAAGAGTCATCTTATCAGATATTTTCAAAATGTTCAACAATGAAAACTGTCCAGCACTTCAAGAGAAACCCAAAATCTTTGTAATCCAGGCTTGTAGAGGAGGTAAGCAGAAGGAAAAAGAACATATCACGAGTGTCAGGGAATTCTTAGGCTTCACTGTAAGCATTTTCTTCTTGACCCTAGGAAATCCTGACCCTGATTTTCATCTGAGAAAGACTTTCCTTTCTCTACTGCTACTCTTCATATGACAAGAAGAAATACTTATTATCTGCCCCTTTACATCCATAAAGATTTCAAACTGTGTATATTTCTAGCCCCAAAGTATCATAATGTTAGGATCTTACTAGTCAGAGTGTCTTGGGTCCTTTTAAGTAGATCTTAGTATTTATAAATCTAAGGTTTTACTGTTTTTCCACCATGATATTCCTACTTCTACTTTTTTATGGGTGTCCCCCCATGACTCTCATCCTCACTCACTTTAGGATAATTTTCTGTGGTTTGTCAGGGCCCAGTGAAATGCAGTGGAAAAGGTACTGTATTTTGAGGCAGAGGACCTGTGTTTGAATCCAGGTTCTGTCATTTAAAAAAGTACTAATAATAACTGGCATTTTTGTAGAGACTTGAATTTTGCAAAGTGCTTTACTTATGTTGTTCATACTCCCTCTGTGACTTTGGGCAAGTTAAATAACCTCTCTGGGGCTCAGTTTCCTTATTTGTAAAATGATGGATTAGACTGGATTATCTCTAAGGTCTCTTCTAGCTATAAATCTATGATGCTATGATCCCACTAGCCTCTAACATGGTGAAATTGCTAGTCCCTGGCCTACCAATGTAGGAATGTTACTACTGATATGTGTACAGTTTGCTTCTTAGACTGGGATCTGGCTTGCCTAGCTTTTTTGGAGCTATTAGGGCCTGTAATTGTGAACTACCCTCTCCAATGTATATACAGTGACATGGGCTTGTTTTTGATGGGTTCATTTGGTATTAGTATCAGATTACTGGATGATTGTTTATCTCACTGTCTATTCACATCTTCTCTCACAAAAACAGAACGAAAAGATGGAGGTGTTGTTCAAGCCGATGATGAAGCAATGGACCTGGATATTTCAGAGGAAAAGCGACTTCCCACATCCAGTGATTACTTTATCATCTATCCCACCCAAGAAGGTAAGACAATGAATTGATGTGTTGCTAAGACATGTTAAGTGAAAGTGATTGTGACTGTTTAAAATCAAGCTGTGGTTATTTAGATTTCACATGTGTAAGTGAAACTATTCCTGCTCATCACCATGTAAACATAGATCACCAAAGACAAAAATGATTAATTCCACACAGCATCCTTTAATGGACAATTGATTCAAACCACTGGGGTTTTGGCCTTCTGGTCAACCATTTATAGTTAGGCAGACTCCCGCTGGCTCTATGTTTAACATTTCAATCCCTTATTTAGATGACAGTAAAGATAGCATAATTATACAGTTTTCAGATGAGAGCAAACTGAGAGCGCTACTAAGTTGGATGTCAGAATCATAATCTAGAAAGTTCTCAGCAGGCTAGAATTTTGGTCAAAATTTAGTAAGATGAAATTTAACAGGGATAAATACAAAGTCTTAATTCAACTGTAGAATTAAAATATGGGGGAGATATGGCTAGAGAGCAATACATTTGAAAAAATATCTGGGGTTTTTAATGAGCTATAGGCCAAACATAAATCAACATTGTGTGATATGGTAGACAGAAAATATATTAAGAGAATATGTTCAGAAATTGGCTGAACATCCTACTGTCCTCTGCCATGGTCAGAGCACACCTGGAATATTGTGTCCAGTGTTGAGTACTTCAACAGGCAGCTAAGTGGTGCAGTGGATAGCATGCCAGGCCTGGAGTCAGGAAGACCTGAGTTCAAATTCACTCTCAGACACTAGTTGTATGAACTTGGGCAAGTCACTTCACCCTGTTTGCCTCAGTTTCCTCATCTTTAAAATGAGCTGGAGAAGGAAATGGCAAACCACTCCAATATCTTTGCCGAGAAAACCCAAATGGGGCGTAGGCAGGACTAGAACAATTCAACCACAACCACCTCATTTTAGGAAGGACACTGGAAGACAGGAGCAGGGTGACTAGAGTAGTGATATGTTTTGAAGATTATTTAGGAATGTTTAGTTTGGACAAGAGAAGATTGGGGGTGACATGATAACCATTGTCAAGTATTTGAAAGACTACCATGTGTAAGAGTGATTCGATTTATTTGGCTTGTTCCTAAAGGGCAGAAATAAGAAGAGTGGATGAGGCAGGTATAGTTTTGATGTTGGAGAAAACTTCACCAAATTTAGAGCCATTTGCAGAGTAGGCTGTTTTGGGAATTGGTGGGAACCTTTATGCTAGAGACCTTGGAGCAAAGCCCCGATGACCATTCAATTGTTGGCCATATTGTAGAGTAGATTCATGTTCAGGGATGGGTTGGAGCAGATGGGTCTTGACATCCTTTCAAACTCTGCCATTCAGATAGTATGCTCGATCTCTTTGTACCCCACTGGGACCAATAGAATAGGGTATAAAGTACAGAGAGCCATATTTGGGGTTACTATTGGTAAAGCTCACCTAACAATTATTGCTGTC
Organism: Petaurus breviceps papuanus; assembly: GCF_028583685.1. Taxonomy (NCBI): domain Eukaryota; kingdom Metazoa; phylum Chordata; class Mammalia; order Diprotodontia; family Petauridae; genus Petaurus; species Petaurus breviceps. Next base: position 70,163 of record NW_027185777.1, on the reverse strand, counting down.
CAAAGTGGAATTGGCTACCTTAGTAGATAGCCTTACTTGAAGTCTTTAGGTGAAGGCTGATGGACCGTGTGCTTGAAGATATTGTATGGGACATCTTTGGGTATGGAATCCCTTCTGACTATGAGCCGGATGCTCTACGTGCTAGCCAGTTACTTTATAGGTTTATTGGAGACTCTGAAAATTTCAAGTTCTTAGCTGAAGCATCACTGGGAAAATGTAGCCTAGACTTCAGATAATATCTGGTGTCCTTCAGACTATTTTGCTGGACAGTGAGAGGCTTTTCCTGGTTCTTGGCCCATTGTAAATTTGTTATTGACCTCATTTGCCATGAATTCTTTATGTGCTGTGCATTGAGACTGCCTTGTTAGTGGACTGGTAGGGTTAAGGACCCAAGAGATTTGGAAAGCAGCAAAAGTCCAAATACTGGACACCTCAATGACAAGGTAGCCAGATTGTAAAGGGTTTTTCTAGATTGTGTGTGTATTTTTAGAACATTTCAGTAAAAAATATAAACAATATTCTCATTTCTCCACTGGTAGATCATGTTGCTCTACGCCACCCAAAAGATGGTTCTGTGATGATTCAAGAAATAGAAGGAGTCTTTAGGCAACACGGCAAAAAGTTGCATATTGTGGATTTTTTTACTCAAGTGAGTTATCGATAAATGGATTCATGCTCCATGTTAACGCTATCTTTCCTCCACTAGTTAACAAACATTTATTTCATTCTATCAGCACATGCAGTGGAGTTCCCTAAGGGGGATTTGTGTATGTGTGTGTGCGCGGGTGGGCTGGGTGCCTACACTCTTACCTGATGTCTTCCTCCTCCTGAGATGATGTCTTCTTTCTCTGAACTCTTTTCTCATGGTTGCTTTACTTCCTTAGCAGATTTTAAACTTCTTAGGGCAGGATTATGCAGCTATTGGTGTCTTTAGTAAACAAGGGGCTGAGGTGTTCGTTAAATAGTCATTTTTCCCTTATTCACTTTCTCATCCCTCTCTATCCCACTAGTTTTAAGTTATTGTCCATTAATGAGAATGGATCAGCCTGGAATTAGGAAGAACAACTGACCCCCATGTTCTTTGAGCTGAATGAAGGGAAATCAGTGTCAAGTTTATTACAAATGTCTTCTTCTTCATCATCATCACCACCATCATCCTTTACTTTGCTATTGTGCTGTACAAGAGAATTGTCCCCTCCCAGGCCTCAAATCAAGATTGTTGGTTGTTAGGATGACATCTCTAACATTTGTCCTCTTCTGTCTGCTCATGCTACAGGCACCTAGTTAAGACCTTCTTTAGCTAATGTCAGGAGGCTGCAGTACCCCAAGTAGTCTCCCACTTTTCAGTCTACCTTCTACACAGTTACTCTAATATTCTTCCTAAAGTATTGATTTCACCATGTCTTGCCCCTCCTTAAGAAGTTTCAATGGCTCCTTATTGCTTTGTTTGATATTTTAAATCCTTTACAATCTGGCTACCTTCTCTCTATCTGTCTCTCTCTTCCTCCTTCCCTCCTGGATTTAGCTCTGGGGTACTTCCTATACAAAGGTTTTTACCTAACCTTCTGGGTTCTTGGAAATCTGCCTTAATCTCTCCCCTCCCCCATTACTTTGTCTTTATTTTGCATTGACTCTGCTTATACTTATTGATGTGCATATTGTATCTGGTCTTTGAATGTTAACTCCATGAGGGCAGGCTAGGTTTTTTTTTTTTTTGCTCTTTGTTTCCTCCTTGCCTAGAATTAGGCAACCTTAGAGCAACCTGAGGACTTCATAAATGTTTGTTTAATAATCAATAAACATTTATTAAGCACCTATCCTATACCAGACACCTTGCTAAACTTTGGGGATACAAAAAGAGGCAACGGCCAGTCCTGCCCTGCAGAAGCTCAACTGTCTAACTGTTGAATTGAATTTTACTCATTTTGGGTTGTAATTTGTGCTTTTTTCCTTGTAGGTGAACAACAGAGTGGTGCACACAGACTTTTACATGAATAAGAATCCTATCAAAGTAGTACTGGTCATGGAGTCCACTCTCACCAAAGCTGTGTACTTTTGATACCTGGTGAAAGAAAATGATGAAGTGGAGGATTTTCAGTTAGAATAATTTGTTTATGCATTAGCCTGTGCTTCACACTGTGTGAAACACTGGCCCTCATGTATGTTGGCTGGAATCTACTGTGGAAGGTTCTGGGATTGTACACACCCTAGAAGGCAGATGGCAGTGAGAACAGATGTGAACTAAAGGCAGGGCTCTCCCTATAGGAGTCCTTTCTTTCAAAAGATAAATTTCTCTAGTTGGTTTTTTTAAAATTTTATTTTCATCTTTCTAAGATTTTTTAAAAATGGTTTATATACCACTTGAGCATTTAATTCCTTTTATTAAAAAAAGTTAAACCTTTGTTCCCAGAGTCATTTTATATTCTACGGGCCACAGGAGGATACAGAGGAGGGCAAAAGCAGTCCCTGACATCAGGGAACTCACAGTCTGACGGGAGGGATGAGTAAACGACTGTGTTTGTGTAGACGTGTGTGCTTATATATGCATGTGTGTAATATATGCAAAATACACATATTTATACACACACGTGCAGTGCGCACAGGGCGCTTCAGCTATTAAACCTTAAAACTTCATGAAGACTTTTGGGTACTGTGATATGTGTGTGTGTGTGTGTGTGTGTGTGTGTGTGTGTGTGTACACATATGTGGTTAATAGAGAATGAGGAGACAGGATGAAGGGGAAGGAGGGAGGAATGAAGGAGAAAGGAAAAGGAGAGAAGGGGAGAGAAGGAAAGAGGGAAAGGGGAAAAAGTAAATGGAATGTAATCTTAGAGAAATGGCACTAATGCGAGGGTGGGGAAAGCCTAAAAGCTAACATTCATATGGCACTTTGTTGGACATCTAGGAAGACCAGTAGATAGTGCAACAGGCCTGGAGTCAGGAAGATCTGAATTCAAATCTGTCCTCCCATACTTCCTAACTGTGTGATCATGGGTAAGGCACTTAAACTCCTGTTAGCCTCAGTTTCCTCATCTGTAAAATGGGGATAATAATGACATCTACCTTCCAGGGTTGTTGTAAGGCTCAAATGAGATAACATTTGTAAAATACTCAGCCTGGTGCTTGATGGATCATAAGCACTATATAAATATTAGCTGTTGCCATGGTTTGTAAAGCCTTTCTGATATAGTGGCTCATTTAATCTTTACAACTACCCTGTGAGTTAGGTGCTATTATTGCATCTGGATTTTACAAATGAGAAAACTCACTAACAAAGGTGATGAGACTTGTCCAGGGTCACAAAGGTATTGAGTGTCCAAACCAGGATTCAGATTCAATCTTCCTGGCTTATAAATGAGGCCAACTCTTTCCCTTTTTCATCCTCTTGAGGCATATACCTCCACCTTAACTATTCTCTCTCCCTCTTTTAAAATTGCATTATTTATTTTTCCTCTTTTAAAATTGTATTATTTATTTTTTAACATTCTTTTAGAAAATATATTTTGAGTTCCAAATTCTCTTTCCTTCCAACCCCCCCTCCCCAACCCATTGAGAAGGCTGGTAATATATCTATTATACATGGGAAATCATGCAAAATATTTCCATATTACGCCATGTTGAAAAAAAAAGCAAGAAAAATAAAGTTTAAAAATTATACTTTAATTTGCACTCAGCATTCATCAGTTGTCTCTCTAGAGGTGGATGGTATTTTTCATCATGGGTCCTTTGGAACTGTCTTGTCTGAGTCGCTAAGTCTTTCACAGTTAATCATCATTGCAATATTGCTGTTACTGTGTGAAATGTTCTTGTTTTGCTCACTTCACTTTGCATCAGTTCATATGAGTTTTCCCAGGTTTTTCTCAAACCATCCTCCTTGTCATTTCTTACAGCACAATAATATTCCTTCACAGTCATATGCCACAACTTGTTCAACCCTTCCCCAACTGATGGGCAATCCTTCCATTTCTAATTCCACGTAGCTATTTTTTTAGGGCCTCACTCAGGCCCCGCTTCTTCCATGAAACTTTCCTAGGCAGTTTTAGAAAACAGTGGTTTCTCCTTTCTTTAATTTCTGATAGCACAACTTAGCATTTGCAATATTCTGTCTTGTTTTCAAATTATTTCTTGATATCATAGGCTCTAGAAAAGGACTGAAGCTAAGGAACCATCTGGTTAAGTCCCATCATTTAAACAGACTAGAAAACTGAGACATGGAGATCACCCAACTAGTCATGACCTTTCTAGGTCTGGACCTGAGTTCACAAGCTTCTATTCTGCAAAGAAGCCCAACTGTTACATAAGATATATCAATTCCACCCGTTGCAGACCTATTGATGTTTTTTGATGAAAATACTGATATATTTGGGAGAAAAATATGATTATAGACGTAGAAAACGGCCCATTTAACTCAAGTATCGTTATACAAATGCGATTCTTGGATTCAGTGACGGGTTATTAAACATCGGATTTCTGTGCCCTTTAGTAAAGTTCAGGAATGTACACAAAGTCGGAAAAAAATGAAATCTGGCTCTTCCCCTAAACCTTAGAAGACGCAAATGATGAATATTAGTCACGGAATTTCCTAGCAAGGGGTAAATGAGGCTCTACTTTTCTTTTTTACATTTGATTACCTTTTGTTTTTATGTCACCTTTGCCCCCCTGAATAATCTCTCCTCCAGTCCACAGACTGCCTTTTGTAATAAAAGGTAGCCCATCCGGAGTCTGACGGGATACACAACGCTCCATGCCCATGGTCCCCAGCCTGCGGTCTCCTGGGCTCCCCGCCCCGCCTTCTACCCGCGGTGTCACCCAGCTGGCAAGGTCGCACTTGAATCCATGCCCGGGAATGAATAAGACCCAGGGCTTCGGACATTTCTTTCTTTTCCTCCTCGCTCTCTTTTTTCTTTTCTTCCTTCTTCCCTTCCTTTCCTACTTCTCCTTCTTACTCCTTCCCTTTCCTCAAGCCACTACTGGGACTTCAGAATTTAATTTGATTCTTTAAACTTTGTGGCGCGCCCGCCCAAGGCCAGAGGGTCGCGCGCAGGCGCAGGACGGTGTTTCCCAGCGGCGGGGGCGCACTTTCCAGCGCACGCGCACGCACAGACGCGGGGTCCTCGGAGGGAGCGGGAGAGGAAGGGGGAAGAAGCGGCCGATTCCCTTTCCTGTTGGCCTCTGGTGGAGGGTCGCTGCCTCTGGAACGTCACTGCGCACTGCTCTGCCCCCTGGCGGCTACCGGCCGGCGACTGAGGCGCTTCTCTTGAGGGAAGCACTTCCTGCGCTAGCCCCGCCTACAGGCGGAGGCCGGGATATATAAGGACGTCATTTCCGCCCGCGTTCCTTTTCCGCGCTGCCCCGAGCAGGGTTCCATACGGCGTTGTTCTCGGTCAGTGCGTACGCTCTTCTCGTCGCGTCCCTGCGGCTGCAACCGCCATGGGCTGGGGGAGTAGCGGGAGGCGGGAAGCCGCAGGGGTCGGCGGGCGGGTGGGGGGGCCCAGCCCGGGCTGGCGCTGACGCCGCGCGAGCCCCAGGCCTCGGGAGGGCGGGCACACGTGGAGGCTCCGCCGGGCCGGGCCTCCTGCGGGGAAGTTCGGGTGCCGGCGTTCCGGCCGGGGCAGGGCAGAAGGGCGTTCGCTGCCCCCGATGGCGGGAGGAGGGAAGCGCCGTTCCAAGGTCTCGCAATCTGAGGCCTGGGTTGGGGGCCGCGACCACCTCTCCGTACAGCCAGGCCCTCCCCCGGTGCGAACGCAATGTCCTGTGAAGCGCAGTGTCGCGGAGGTGTCGCGGGTAAGGGCTGAGCACCCGCCAGAGACTCGAGTGTTCAAAAATACGGGTCATTTCTCGGTACACTACTAGGAATTAAAAGGTGTCTGCGTTGTGGGTCTGCAGACCGCACTGGAGAAACTGTCAGCGCCCTCCCCAGCGGGCGGGTGCCCAGGCTCCAGGAGCCAGGGGGTATGGGGGCGGGCGCTGGGATGCAGTCGCTGCTGACAGGAGGAGCTGGCACTTTTCCAGAGGCAGGAACCACCGCGCTGCTCACGGTCATTCCGCTCTTGGGTTCATCAGGAACTTCTAGTGGACTCGGGACGGGCTTCTCAGTAGGCAGCCAGTGCCGGGGGTTCTGACTGTCTTCTGCTCCTTCAGGTTTCCGTCGTAACTTTAAAGGGAAACTTTCACGATGTCCGGAGCCCTAGATGTCCTGCAGATGAAAGAGGAGGATGTCCTCAAGTTCCTGGCTGCAGGAACCCATTTGGGCGGCACCAATCTGGACTTCCAGATGGAACAGTATATCTACAAAAGAAAGAGTGACGGTGGGTCAGAGCCCAGGTTGGGAGACCTGCTTATTGATTCCTATTAGGCGGCTGCTCCTGGGCATCCAGAGGTGACTTTAGGAGCGAGTCTTCTGAGCTGTTTTGACAGTGGTGGTGGTGGTAGTAGTAGTAATCTCTTGTTCAACAGAGGTCAAAGTGAGTGTGAGTGTATTTTCCCCATTTTGCAAATAAGGGAACTAAGAATTAAGTGATTTCTGATAACATGTTAAGTAAATGTTTCTGAGGTGTAGTATTTTGAACCAGGTTTTCTCCAAAATTGCCATCACTCAGTAGGCAAAACCATTGTGTACGTTATTTGTAGCTATTTAAAGATTCTCAAATTTTCAAGTTCAGCCTGTGATAGGGCTAAATATCTTGCCATACTCTGGTTTATACATGAGCTTATTTAATTTTATAAATTATGTGATTACGTGACGTCAGTAATTTTGTTCAGTCATGTTCCACTCTTTTGTGACCTTGTGGACCATACTGTTAGTGGGTTTTTCTTGGCAAAGACACTGGAGTGGTTTGCTGTTTCCTTCTCCAAGATATTTAGCATTTTGAAAAAGGAAAAAAGGCATTGCAAATACAAGCATCCTCATATTTCATTCTTGATTTAACATAATTTCATAATTGGTAAATTCCTAGATAGGTCAATGTGACTATATTTTTTTTTATCACCATGCCTTTGACCATGTAATCCCTTTGCATTTGGGTTGTTAGGAATGAGCATTTATTTAGTTTCTACTAGGTACCAGGTGCTGGTACATAATTTAAGTGCTTTACAAATAATTCATTTGATCCTCATAGCCCTGTGAGGTGGGTGCTATTATTATCCCCATTTTACATTTGAGGAAACTGAGGCAGTTAGGTTAAATAAGCTCGTAAGTATGAAACTATTTGAATGAAGGTCTTTCTGACTCTAGGCCCTGTATTTAATAGGTATTGCAGTAGCTTTTTTAAAAATAGTGAACTTTTCTTCATTTGAATACCTTAGAATAGTTTGAGATAAATTATAAGTAATAGTATGTAATTGTGATGTGAAAATAAGAGATTTGCAGTTACCACAAAGACATCAAACAGTAACAGAAGAAACCACTTTGCAGCTCTAAATAATGCAGGTGATCAGAGTATGCTTGGGATTGTTAGAAGTAAGAATACAAGCAAAAGACTTGACTGGTTAATTCTACCCTGCACATTATTAAAACCCAGAGTTTAGGCCAGTTTTGGGCCAATGAACTTCTGAGTGTCGGAAGTGTGCTATAGTATGTTGGCAGGATTTTCGCTAACACCAGTAGAGCTTGCCTCTGTGACTGGAGTTTGATAGTAGTCACTGCCACATGTCTGATCTTAGGTGATATTTTTAGTGTTACATGGAAGTTGGTTTTGAGAACTTGGTTCTGCCCACTGTAGGCATCTACATCATTAATTTGAAGAGAACTTGGGAAAAACTTCTGCTGGCTGCTCGTGCCATTGTTGCTATTGAAAACCCAGCCGATGTTAGTGTCATCTCATCCAGGAACACTGGCCAGGTATGTGGGGATGGGACTGATAAGTCACATTGATAGCTCCTCAGGTACATTCCCATTGATCCTCACGACAGGTGAATGGTCCAGATGAAGTGACTGAGGCTCTGCCATCACTGTTATCACCAGTGTTCAGTCCAGCACTCTTACATGATCATGGTCTTTTAAGTAGACCAGAGATAGCTGGGAATCTGGAGGTGCACACAGGGTGTCTGTTGCTCTTAACTTGTTGGTCAATTGTTGGCAGTGTCAAATTATTTATAATTTCTAGAGGTCTTTGGATGGTTGTTTGTTGTCATGGGACTGTTTCAGTCTAATGAGTGATAAAGTCAAGAGCAAATATGGAAAGATGAGCTAGCAAAATGTAAATATAAAGACTTTGGTGTTGCTTTATTTTCTAAATAATACACATTCCAAAACAAGTTCAGAGCCAGGCACATTCCGTCTTGAGGATGTCTAAAGGCTGATTACAAAACTGAGAGGTAACTTACCTAGAATGGGGGGGAATTGTAAGTTCTTGTATTGTTGGTGCCTTCCTTGTTGACCTATGTGTTACACAATAATTGGTATGTTTCATACAAATTCAAATCTGGGGCCAATATGAGACTCATAAAAACATTAGGATTTATATCTGACTAGAATTTACTTGGATATGTTAGTTCCAAAAAACCCAAACCTTAGCAAGCCTGATTCTTGATTGAATTGAAATATCCCTTTCAGCTAGGTTTTTTTGTAGTTCATTGAACGCATGAAAAAGTTAGGAAATTCATCACATCTACTTGTTTTTGTACTTAAAAGATTTTCTCAGGAATATATTTTTGGATGTAAGGCCTTTGGTGAGAATTTATCCTAACTGGCCTCCTTTCCCAACAGAAACCAACACAATAAATACATGTATGTCCAGCAAAAAAATAATGTGGGTCTCTGGATTTTAAGTCCATTGCCTCTGGCAGGATGTGGATGGTGATTAATTAATATTCAGTTCTGGGGACTTAAAGTTTATCACTGAGCTTTAAAGTTTTCCTCTAATGTTATCATTGTATAGATTGTTTTTCTTCTCACTTCATCCTGCATCAGTTCATAGAGGTCTTTTCAGTTTCTTTTGAAACTGTCCATTCTATCACTTCTTAGGGCATAATAATGGGGAGAGGTTTTTTCTATATGATAGGAAATAAAAATGTGGGAGAATATTTTTGAAGTTCGTTACCAAAGAGAAACTTGTGCTAAATTGGGTGTGTACATGGAGGAACTTATGGTCCCTATCTTCTGTCTTGTTGGGGAATTTAGTTTAGGTCTCCTGTAAACCTTTGCTTCATTCTTTGTCTTTAGCGAGCTGTTCTGAAATTTGCTGCTGCCACTGGCGCCACACCTATTGCTGGACGTTTCACACCGGGCACCTTCACTAACCAGATTCAGGCAGCTTTCAGGGAGCCTCGCCTTTTGGTGGTCACTGATCCTCGGGCAGATCACCAGCCTCTGACTGAAGCATCGTATGTTAACCTCCCAACCATTGCCCTGTGCAACACAGACTCCCCACTTCGCTATGTGGACATTGCTATTCCATGTAACAACAAGGTATCGGCCAGGATCTCACCATCACTTTTTTTCCCCGGTTTGGCCTTGGGGTGCACATTTATGTATTGTGACTGCAGTGTGCTGGGCACTGTGCTAAACTCTTTACAAATCATCTCCTTTGGCCTTTGGCCTTGAATTAATTAGCTCTTCCCCAAGAGCTCATTGGGCGGCATTTTGCACACTGTTAGAGCTTGGAGCTGAGGCCAGTTACTGGCCAATGAACTCACAAGTGTAGGTTGTGTGCTATATTAATGGCAGGTTTTTCGCTAACACCACAAGGGCCTTTGTGGTCCCATGAGTGGAGTTTGATAGTATTCCATGCAACAGAGGAGTAAAAAACTGAAATAAACCTAGAGGAGATGTTAGGCAACCTGGGATAAAGAGATGGGGACCCAAGAAGTGCCCAGCTTCTGGGTATAGCAGGCTTTTTTCTGCACCTTTTTCTCTTCCTTCTGCCTTTGTTATTCCTTAGCCTCCACTGTTATTAAAGAGGGACCTGAGGCAGCTAGGTGGTGCAGTGAATAGAACACTGGCCCAGGAGTCAGGAGGACCTGAGTTCAAATTCGGCCTTAGACATTTGACAAACTTACTAGCTGTGTGACCTTGGGCAAGTCACTTAACCCCAACTGCCCTTCCAGAAGAAAAAAAAAAGGTTCCTTATCCAGATTTTATGAATTTGCAGATGGGTAATAGATTGGTTTAAGGTTCTCTGAGAGGTTCTTTGTGTACCACACTGAACTTTGAAACAGACCACAGGTAGATGTTACATATTTTGATTTTGTTATGGAGGCCAGAGAAAGGATGACAGCGGGCAGTTATGAAGTGAGGGCACTACCACAATATTGCTTGATTCTATTCAACGGTGTGATTTTTGCAGGGAGCTCACTCGGTGGGTCTGATGTGGTGGATGCTGGCCCGTGAAGTCCTGCGGATGCGTGGTACCATCTCCCGGGAACACCCCTGGGAGGTTATGCCTGATCTTTACTTCTACAGGGATCCAGAGGAGGTAACTTGGTCATCTTCACTACTGAAATCGATGGGCCCTTTCTTGTTGAAAGTAGTTTGTACATTATGGGGGCATAGTTGGGTCCACAGTGAATAGGAGCAATTTTCTGGAATTAAGGAAACTATTACCAGCTGTTTCGCTTAACAGTTTGAGAATTGTTTAGCATGTATAATAATGTGTATGTCATTTTTTTTGCCAGATTGAAAAGGAAGAGCAGGCTGCAGCTGAGAAGGCAGTGACAAAGGAGGAGTTTCAGGGTGAATGGACTGCCCCCGCCCCAGAATTCACTGCTACTCAACCAGAGGTGGCTGATTGGTCTGAGGGAGTACAGGTGCCGTCTGTGCCCATTCAGCAGTTCCCCACCGGTAAGTGTTGGGGTTAAAGAGCGTCATAATTAGTGTATTAGGACATAGAGAATGGGGAGCCTTGATCCTGCTGTGTTTAGGGTACATATGAGGTGAACACTTTTGCCAGGAACATTGGCAGCACAATGGCTGTTTTCTTGAGTTTGGGATTTAGAAAATGTCCTCGACACCGATGAGTGGTTCGTGTGGGTGCTCTCATGGGTATTTTTCTTTTTTTTTTTCCATTTTTTTTTTTTAAAGCAATCGGGGTTAAGTAACTTGCTCAAGGTTACACGGCCAGTTATTATTTCTGGGTGTGGTGCTGAGTGTCTGAGCCCAGGATTTGATCCAGGTCATCCCAACACTGGAGCCGGTGCTCTTACTCGCTGAGCCACCTGGCCGCCCCTAAGCAATCGGGGTTAAGTAACTTGCTCAAGGTTACACGGCCAGGTGTTTCTGGGTGGGTGCTAAGTGTCTGAGCCCGGGATTCGATCTCCAGGTCTTCTCAACACTGGAGCTGGTGCTCTTACTTGCTGTGCTACCTGGCCGCCCCAGGTATTTTTCTTTAGAGAAATGTTTGTTGAACTAAAAGGCAAGTGGGGTAAGGGGATGATGCTCTTTGGGAACAGCTCATGATCTTCCTTTTTTTTTTTTCTGTTTTTAGAAGATTGGAGTGCTCAGCCAGCTACTGAGGACTGGTCTGCGGCTCCTACTGCTCAGGCCACTGAGTGGGTAGGAACTACCACGGAGTGGTCTTAACCCAGATGCTCTAATAGTGTTGGAAAAATGCTGATTGAAAAATAAACATTGGTTTCTTAACATTCTTGGAGTTCCTTCATCCTTTATATTGATTATCCCAATTTTTTGCCCCAGGTTTTCACACTTCAGGAAGAATCTTCCTGAAACTTTAGACACTTTGTAAGACTTCTTATGGAATCTGCTCAGTATTTCTTCATTTGGCATAGGATTAACATTGGTTTTATTGAATGATTTGAGGAGACTTGGTGCCAGAGAGATTTAGGAGTATGGCATTGGCATGGACATGACCAGCAACTTCAATATTAGGGTGTGGATTTAATGCTTTCTGATCCACTTTTCTAACCTTAATGCTGTTACGTTACTCTGGACCAAAGATTGAGTAAAGCATCTTGATAATTGGAATTTAGTGAATTTACTGCTTCAAATCTGAATTACGGTCAGCTTAACGCTTATCTCCTTCACTTAGTGAAGCACTTAGTACAGTGCGCCTGAGCCAGTAGATGCTATCTGAAGCCTGGGTGGTTTTAGGAATATCAGCCTGGCTGAGGTGTGATGTGTGACTGCTTGTCCATGGCTTGGGTTCCCTTGGGATTTTCCCAGAACATGGGGAGTCATCACCTAGTGACTGCCCATAATTAGGTACTTTTCCCCCTTGTTCAGGGATTTGTGGGGAATAATGTTGCCCTAGCAAAAGGCACATTACAGGCACATTCTTCTGCCTAACCAGATAGCATGTGCTTTTTGGAAAGGGGTGGGGAGGATGGTGAAGTCCCTAGTTGTTGCTGCTGATACGATATGTGACCATTTCAAAACCAAGATTATTTTCAGAAGGTTTTGGTTTTGTGTACTTTTTGTGTCATGGATCCCCTTGTTTGACTGAAGCCATTGTATCCCTTTTCAGAATGTTTTGATGCTTGAAAGAATTATAGTGGGAACCTACTATATTGAAATAGTTTACCAAGTGTTAAAAAGCGAAAGTTCACAGACCTCAGGTTAAAAGTCAGTGAGAAAACCATAAAACTGGTATGAACCAGGAAATGCTTTGGAAAACTCAGTTTTTTTGGTAAGTGGAAGAGACCACCCTGGAGATCTGTAGTACAGTCCGGTGACTTAGTGGGTAGAGCCCAGAATGGAGTCAGGGAGTGCTGAGTTGGGACACTGGACTAGCTGTCATCTCAGGCAATCCTCTTGGATTCTGTGTCTTAAATTTCCCAATCCATAAAATGGGGATAGGCCCATGGTTACAAGGGTTGAAGGTTGTCAGTTGGGTTTTTTTGGAAAATCATTTTGCAAACTAAGAACTCTGTAAATGTGCTGTAGATGCTAGGCTAGGCCTCTTCGGAAGAGAAAAATCCTGAAAGCTGGTGGCTTAAAAGATGGTGTTTGTGCATAAGCCATGGAAATGGGGGACAGATGAACTGGATTTTGAAGCAGAAAGTGGAAGAAAAACTTACAAATTAACTTGGTGGCTTTTTAATACCATGTAAGTAAAAGTAATGGTATGAAGAGAGGTTTGTGGAGGATACTTTCTCAGTCCCCTCAGATCAGTTCATTTGCTGTTTCAAATCTGAAAATATGGTTGCAGGCTCTTACTGGGCTTGCCTAATCCATAGAATGATTAAGAGACTCAAAGAAGGTGTGTGTAAAGCACTTCAAATATCCTAGTAAAACTTGATTCTTCCAAGGTTTGGGTGTCCAAGGGCATTAATTATAGTGGCATCTACAAAATGTGGGCTTGGAGTCGGGAGGCATCTGCTTTCTCATGTGTAAAGTGCAGGTAATAATAGAACCTATGTCCCAGAGTTATTGTGAGGACCAGATGAGATAACGTGTGTAAAGCAAACCTTAAAATGCTGTAGAAATGGTAGCCGTTATTAGAGACTATGGGTGGCAGCTAGGTGGTGCCATGGTGCTTGGAATGCTGAGCTTGGAATAGGGAAGCTTCATCTTACTGAGTTTAAATCTGGCCTCAGACACTTACTGGCTGTGTGACCCTGGGCAGGTCACTTAACTGTTTGCCTCAAATTCCCTTATCTGTAAAATGAGCTGGAGAAGGAAAAGGTAAACCATGCCAGTGTCTGCCAAGAAAACAGGATCACGCAGAGTGGGATGTGACTGATGGAACAATAGTTCTTAGAGGCAACTGGATAGATCAGTGGGCCTGGAGCTCAGACACTTCCCAGCTTTGGGACTCTGGGCAAGATCCTTAATCTGTTTGCCTCAATTTCTTCAGCTATAAAGATAGTGTATGCCAGGTGAGGAAGGAATAAGGTGATGAGTGGTCTGAGCTGAAGTCTCTCCTAAAAGGAGGTTTGGGATTCATGGCCTCAGAGTATAGGATTTCAAGTTAGAGGGATTGGGGTTTAAATGCCATCTCTACTATTATGTGACTAAGGGAGAGCTTGCTTGTGTGAACCTGAGTTTTCTCATCTACTGAAATGGGAAAGCTCAGTAAGATAACCTAAGTAAGTCTAGGATCTATCATCTCCATACTACCACTCTCCTTTCCCCACCAGGGTTACTTGGGTATCTGAGATAAATTAGTTTAGGTTTTATCATCCTACAAATTGCAAGTGGCTGGAATTCCCATGTATAGAGTCAATTCCTGAAGAGGTTTTGTATTTGATTAGTGTGTGTGTGGGTACAGAATATCCTTCTAAGGGCAATTAGCTTGGTGTCTTGTCTTTGAAGAATTAAGTACTCAGAAGTGAAGCTTTCAAAAATCTCATCGATGTTTCTATAAGATCTGAGAGGCCAGTGCCAAAGAGGACTTTCCATTTTGGGGCTGATAATCACTAATTTGCTTTCTATGATTCCATCCTTTTTGACTTGACATAAGAGAAAACTTTCTCCTGATGACAGTTGTCCCCAGGGAACGGTTTTCCTCAGGAGGAGGTGGTGGTGGGTTGGTTCACCATCACCCAGGGTCTTCAGACATAGGCTGGTGCTAGTTAAACTAAATGACCTTTTCAACTTCAAGATTCTGAGACTTGAAAAGTGGAAGCTGTCTGCCATGCCTAGAGAGCATAGGAAGTTTAAATGACTAGTTCAAGGTTATATACAGCTGGTTGAGTGGCTGGAGCCAGGTCTTTTGATAAAAGGACCCATTGTAGTCATCAAGATAATGCTAAAACAGCTCTTGTGCTGGCAAGGAATTAGAAATTGAGGGGATGCCCATCAATTGGGGAATACCTGAACAGTAGTATACGAATGGTAATGTGCTATAAGATGAGCAGGCAGATTTCAGAAAAGCCATGGAAGACTTACATGTGAACTGACGCAAAATGAAGTGAGCAGAACCAGTAGACATTCCACACAGTAACATCAGTACTATATGATATGATTGACTGAATGATTTTGCCCTTCTCAGCAATACTATGATCCAATACAATTTTAAAGGACTCAACGATGAAAAATTCTGTCCACATCCAGAGAAAGAACTGATGTGGTTTGACTGCAAATTGAAGCATACTATTTTCACTTTCTTTGCCCTTTTTTGTGTCTTTTCCCTTTTGTTCTTTCAACTTTTATAACATGACTAATATGGAAATGTTTTACATAATTGCATATATATATAACTTATTTAAAATTCTTACTGTCTTAGGGAGGGAGGAAATTTGAAACTCAAAAAAAAAATTAATGTTAAAAATCATCTTTACATGTAAGTGGAAAAAAATACTATTAAAGAATGGAAAAAAAAAACTGCAAGCTCCAAGTGGGGTCCCAAGATTTTTCAAAATAGGCATGTAAGCCCAGTTGAAAATAATGTAGGCATCATATAAATCTCAAAGCATCATATGTTAATTATTATCAGATGAAAAAAAGAGCCTTCTAATTTGAATCTAGTTATTCATACATGAATATTTAAACAGTTCATGTTTATTTACATGTTGCTTTAAGGTTCACAGTACTCCTTTATATACATTATATAATTTGAGCTTCACAACGGCTCATTATTAAGCTCATTATTTTCCCCATTTTTTGAAGGAGAAAACAGGCTCAGACAAGGGACTTGCCCTGGGTCATCGAACTGGCGGATACCTAAGGTTGGTTCCAAACTTCAAAGACTAGTACTACTCATTTTACTGTTGCCTGGCAACATAATCCCCCAGCCCCGAACTGTCCATGAATTACTTTCCAATCTCAGTTCTTTGACCTTTTATTTCAATATGTTTTTAATGTCCTTGTTTTTATTCTTTTAGTCAACTCAAAATCAGGAGATAGATCCCTGAGGTTATAGTTTAAAAATATTATAATATTAATAAATATCAGTCTCTGTTTTTTAAAGTAGTGGTAATATAAAAGTGATATTTAGCAGATCATTAATGCTAAACTAATGATTAAACATGCAACATAAACAGTAATGGCCTAATAAATAATAGTTATATGCAATAAGTTACAAAATAATATTTATATGCAGTAATAATCTATGAAGTAATATGTACAGTTAACATGTATCAAATATAAATAAAATAGGCAAATCAATTATTAAGCTTCTACTATTCTAGGAGCAAATACAGTGAATGAAACAATTCCTACTTAACGGAATGGGGGGAAAGAGGGAGTTTGAAAGTGGAAAATGAGAGAAAATATGTATAGGAAAGAAAAAAATGTAAAATCCTAGCTCTAAGTCCCCATTTACAGTGGGTTTGTTTTAGGGTTGACCTTGTGTAGCCAAGGTGGGGTAATCTTTCTACTGGTTACTAGCTAATTTTCTTTGTTGGTTTCTAAACAATCAAGGAGCATATTTGGATATTTCCTTATTAATTACTTAAATTGCAACATCTCTCAGTCAATTCTGAGCCACTACCCTAGTTTATTTAAATAAAGATACTTCATAAAAAGCCTATGGGAAAAGGTTATTTCAGAATAAAAAAAACAAACTCCAGTTTCCCATAGGATCTTACTAACATATTATCTATACCTATATCTATATATTTCTACTGCCCTCCCTCCTAAAATTAACATCAGGGTTCCTGACTATGCTGTTTATTAACAGTGTAATCAACAATGACACAGACATGGCTATTTATAATATATGGGCCGTGAGAAATATCACGCCCTTTACCCATCATAACAGTTGCCAGCTTCTCAGTTCTGCAAATGTAGTCCCACCGTTTAGTTCTCTCAGAGTACCAAATCCCCTCTCAACAATTCTGTTTTTTTTGCAAGATAAACTTTATATTCTTAGCAAATAAGTTCTCTTCATCTGTTTTCTCTACACTCTCTTCAACCATTGTAGCTAACAGTCCTCTCCAGAATAGCTGAACTCTGTATCCTTAGAAGGACAGTTAAACACTGTCCAAGGTCCTGTTGCTTCTTAATGAGTCACTAAACTAATAACAGTTATTATTTGTGGGAGAGCCTGTTGAAATTGGTGTTAAGTAGTCATACTGTGTGTGTGTGTGTGTGTGTGTGTGTGTGTGTATAGTTGAGCCATTTCAGTCATGTTCAACTCTGTGACCCCATTTTGGGGTTTTCTTGGTAAAGATACTGGAATGGTTTGCCATTTCCTTCTCCAGCTCATTTTGCAGATGAGGAAACTGAGGTAAATGGGGTGAAGTGATTTGCCCAGCATCACACTTATCAGGGATGCAGCAAAGGGGCTCATTTTTGGAGGAGAGGGGGCTGGACTAGTTAGACCTCAATTGTCCTCTGAAATTCCATAATTATATGGCTGTAAATTTAGGTCAAGGATGACAAGGCAGAATTGGGGGGAGGGAACATCTGCTAAGAAGAAAGGTCATAATTTGTAGTATTCCCTTCATCAGAATACTTAGTAAGTCAGGACAATAGCCCAGAGAACTGGGATTAGATGTCCTCTTTGTGGTCTTTAGTGGAGAGGAGAGTCCTGCCACGTGTTTCCCTGGCTTCTATCTTGTACTGATGGATTGGCCTGAATAGATGTTTCCATGACAAGGTCACTGACTGCTTTATCTTATAGTTCAGGTGTTTTTGGGTCTTATTTGGAGATCCTCTCCAATATCCAGAGTCAAAGTGGTAGCAGCAGCAGCAGCACTAACAGTAGTAGTAAAGGGGCGGCCAGGTAGCACAGCGAGTAAGAGCACCGGCTCCAGTGTTGAGAAGTCCTGGAGATCGAATCCCGGGCTCAGACACTTAGCACCCACCCAGAAACACCTGGCCGTGTAACCTTGAGCAAGTTACTTAACCCCAATTGCTTAGGGGCGGCCAGGTGGCTCAGCGAGTAAGAGCACCGGCTCCAGTGTCGGGATGACCTGGATCAAATCCGGCCTCAGATACTCAGCACCACACCCAGAAATAACTGGCCGTGTAACCTTGAGCAAGTTACTTAACCCCAATTGCTTTAAAAGAAAAAAAGGAAAAAAAACAGTAGTAGTAAAGTAATAGTAGTGGCGGTATTATTAGTAAAAAAAAAAAGTAGTGGTAGTAGTAGTGGAAGTAGTAATAATAATGATAACTTACATAATGCTTTAAGGTTTCCAGGAGCACTTTACATTTATTTATTTATATTTAATCCTTTCAGTACACCAATAAGCTAGGCACTATTATATTATCCCCATTTACAGGTGAATAAACAGACAGTGAGGTTAAGTGACTTGCCCAGGGCCACCCAGCTAGTAAGTGAGTATATAAGACTAGATTTGAACTCAGAATTTCCTCCCTCTAAATCTAGAACCTTAACTCTCCACTATGCCACCCTTCCTAACTCCAAATCCAGCACTGCATACCATTCGTTGTATCCAGTGGGGATCAGATTCTTTCCTGATTTCAAGAGGGGGTAGAGAGATGGTGTTCAGTAATGTCTGACTCTTCATGACTCCATTTGAAGTTTTCTTGGCACAGATACTGGAGTACTTTGCCATTTTGTTCTCCAGCTCATTTTACAGATAAGGAAACTGAGGTAAACAGGGTTAAGTGACTTGCCTCAAGTCACACAGCTAGTAAGTGTCTGAGGCTGGATTTGGACCCAGATCTCTCTGACTCTAAGCTTGGCGATCTATCCACTGTGTCACACAGCTGCCCATATGCATGAGTATAAATGCCATCCAAGAGGGGTGATTTTAGGTTGTAAATACATTGATTTCTACAATCTACAGAAGACAAGGGTACTCCTTTTGAGATTTTCCCTTGGAGATCCAGAGTTCAACCTTAAGCTATTGGCTTTTTTTCCCTACTTACAAATTCCTGGGAACTATGAATCTGGGGTTTCTCCAAAGTTATTTTTCCTCCAGATTCCCCCCCTCCCCCCTTTTCACACCTAAATGGCAGTCCTATGCCTTACTGAATATAAGGCAACATTCTTATATGTAGGTACAATAGGTGTTTGTCTACAGGGTGTGGTTTCAGGCAGGGGATCCAGGAAGATTCCTCTAAAAAATAGCTCAATGCCTAAAATGATTCCTGTAGTTTTGATCCTTTTAAACATTAAAATCTCTTTTGGGGGGAGGAGGGAATGTGTAGGGAGCAGGGTCTGAAGATAAACTTTGCCTAGTTCAGTGTTCTGTCCTAATTAGAAGCAGGGAGCGAGGGCAGGCAGTGTGGTGTGGAGGTTAGAGTGCTGGATTATTATAATTTTTTTTAAGTGTCAGAGGACTGTCTTGAATCCCAGCTCTGCCACCCACTGGCTGTGTGACCTTGGACAAGTTTCTTCACCTCTCTGGGCCTTTGTTTCTTCGTCTGTGAAATGATGGGGTTCATTAGATCAGAAGTGTCAGACTAAGTACCTTGCCAAGCCAAACAAACTCTCCAGTAAGATCTGGACTAGATTAAAATGTTAAGTGGAAAATGTTTAACAAAATAAATAAAAGCGCAATACAACATAACGTAGATGATGTGAGCTCATGACTTTCTAAGTAAGCATGCAGCGCACAGTTTGACGGCACCGATGTAGAGGGTCTCCAGGCTCAGATTCTGATTCCCAGGGACCCTGAGCAGAGATGGAAGTTTGTCATTGTCTTTGCAGCTCTTGATCATGGTCAGCAGAGGGCGCCGTGAGCCCATTTTAAATCTCAGGTCTGTACCCTGTGCACACTTAGGAGCAGGTAGTCAGGGGGAGGAGGAGAAAACCTCATGGTGAGGATTTTGTGGGAATACTTCGTATCTGCAAGTTGCTGTTTTCGAAGCACGCTTGCACCAGTGATCTCCCTCGGTCTGCACGTCAGCCCTGTGAAGCGGGGAGGAGAAGCTGCTTCCATTTTTACAGAAGGGGAAACTGAGGCACAGAGAAAGTGAATGGCTTTCTCAAGGCCACCACAGAAGGTGGTGGAGTTTGGATGAGGCTTTTCTGACACCAGCGTCCTTTCTTTGTTGTTATTGTCAAGTTGTTCAATTGTGTTTGACTCTCCATGACCGCACAGACTTTTATCCGTAGGGTTTTCATGACAAAGATACTGGAGGGGTTGGCCATTTCCTTCTCCAGTGTGGCCCTGTTTTACAGGGGAGACACTGAGGCAAATAGGGGTTGTGACTCCCCCACTGTCACACAGCTAGTCAATGTCTGAGCCCAGATTTGAACTCAGATCTTTCTGACTCCAGACCTGGTGTTCTACTCACTGCAACACCTAACTGCCCCAGTGTTCTTTCTACCATTTCTTTGGTCTTGAATTTATTACTTAACTGAATTGCTTGGAAAAGTATGTTGACTTTATTTGACCTCTTCCTAGTTCTAGAGGGTTATCTTCAGGCCCCTAATTTTACGGATAAGGGAACTGAGTCTAGATAACTGAAATGCTTTGCTTTAAGATGGCAAAATCGGAACCCTTGTTCCCTGTCTCTAAACCCAGTACTGGTTTCTGTGGTGCCCACCTCTACACTGCAAGACCCATGAGAAAGAGGAAAAATGTCTTGGCCCAGGTGAATAAAGCAGAGCAGTTGACCACACTGAGTCTTCCCAGAGATGCTGAGACACCAGCTTTTTTAACAAAGAAACAGTGCTCAGATAGGACATCTGCAGGCTTTCACACATCCTGAGTAAATCAGTTGTCCAGCTCTCAGATACATGCCAAGTAAATTAAATATATGGCCCTTGACACAGCAAAGACTATCAACGTCTCTTTAAGGCTCTGAGTTACAAGCCGTGGAAATGATCTCCTGTAGGGACATTCTTTAATTAGAGAAATGACATTTTATTTCAAGGTTTGTATCCCGTGGCAGTGACTGGAATGGTAATAATGCTGATGTTATTAGGAGGCATCGCTGCATTGGAAAATATGCCTGCTTAGAGGTAAGCAGCTATCATTCTGAGGGGAAACAAATTCACATCTTATTAAGGCCTAATTGGATTGCCAATGTTGCCTGCTTCCCCTAGCTTTTCTCTGTGCCTGACCTTTGGCTGCTTTGCTAGGCTTCACCGGCTTTCAGATGGGCTGGGGACACATGCTGCCTTGCCAAGGCTGGCTTGTATCTTGTGCCCCAGACCCCCTCTTAAGTGCAGGAGGAGGCATGGCTTTAGGGCAGGCTTTGAAGCATGGTTTCTCTGGCTTGAGATCAGTTCCCTGCAGAGTTAGCATGGACAATCAGCTTCGGCAACCACTTGTGAAGCCCCTGCTTTGTACAGAGCATGGAGTCCTTCCTCCAGCCTCCCAGATATGCTAGAGTCCTTCTTTTGGCCAATCAGATGTGCTGGAGCCCTTTCTCTAGGTCTCTTAATGATATGTCACCCCACAGTGTGACATGTGGCTATCCTGGCATTATTTCTTTCTATTACTACCTCACCATCTCACCTGTTCCCATGATATTTTTAGTTTCACTTCCTGGGCTAGGCACTGGTTATAATTTGCTAGAATTTACTTAGTAGCTCCCTCCTTGTATCTGTCCATTGCCCTGGGGGAGGAACAAGTATTACATATGACACAATTACTGCCCTCATGGAGCTCATAAGCTAACAAGGGAATACAATACATATAGAAATAACTATAATTTAAAAAAAAACAAAAAGGAGCAAATTCAACCAATATTTATTCTAGTTGATTTCATTCATTTAAAAATTTAACTATCAGTAATCACAAACACTTCATGATGCAACTTCTAAATTTATGTAAACTTCTACTGCATACAGCGTCTAAAATGTTCACGTAGAGGGTGTTCTGAAAGTCTTGGTGCACTTTTGGGCTATATTAATATCAAGATATATACACACATATGTATGGATATATATGCTCACATACACATGTGTAAATGTATAAACACCATACAAACACACACATACATATACAGTGTCTGAAACACAGTAGGTGGTTAATAAATCTTCTGTGGGTCACATGAGGAGTCAGTCTTTGGGGCAGCTGGCGCTGCGCACCCTGAGTCTCAGGCTCAGCTCTGCCTCTAACTGCATCTCAGCTGTCTCTGTGAAGTGGAGATAACGGGTCACTCTGTCCCACTTCCACTTCACAGGGACGTTGTGAGAAACTCAGAGCCAAGCTGGCAGCTTCTTAAGGCAAAGTCCTCTGACAAAGGCCAAGCCATAATTGCTTTGACTCTGGGCCAGGTTTTGGACCCAGTTTTCTCCCAAGGACATAAGGACACACTTGCCTCTTTGGTAGCCCCCATTCAGCCTTTTCCTTCATTTTGGGGGACATGGTACATGTGCCACTCTGTTATCTAGGTGAGTTGGAGGTCTGCTTCAGCATGGCAGGGGGCTGCATCTCTTTCTACTGTTTTCTACTTTTAAAAATTCTCTTTCGTTTGCGCAGCTTTTTGGTGCAGTGGATAGAGTTCTGGTCTTAGAGTTAGGAAGGCTCATCTTCCTGAATTAAAATCTGGCCTCAGACACTTACTGTGTGACCCTGGACAAGTCACTTAACCCTGTTTGCCTCAGTTTCCTCATCTGTAAAATAAGCTGAAGAAGGAAAAAGCAAACCACTCTACTATCTTTGCCAAGAAGACCCCAAATGGGGTCACAAGGAGTTGGACACGACTGAAAAACAACTGGACAACAAATAAATAGAAAGCCTACCTCTACCCTACATATTGAACGCTTCCTTCAAACAACAATAACAACAACAAGTCTCAATGACAAACATCTAGTACAGTGCCTGCACCTGCGGAGGCATGCCCCATTGTGCCCAGCTTTGAGGAAGAAGGTCCCTGCTCTCGGGGACCATCCTTGGTTTTCCATTTGCTCATAATTTGACTTTTAGTGATCTTTTCATTTTTACTCTTGTACTTATTGTGTGCATCATTCTTGGTTCTGTCTAATCTGCCCTTCATTGTCTCATACAAATCTTGCTTTGTTCCTCTGGATCTCTCATGTTCCGCAACTGATTTTCAAACGAGCTCTTGTGATGGGCAAGATGGCGCCAATGCCAATGACCGCTTTGGGGACTTCAGCTGATTAAGAGAGCAAGGTCTGTGCCTGTCTGTTAGCTGAAAAGAGTAGCCCAAGATGGTTTGTAACCTTGACCCTAAAGGACCTCTCCCAAGAATGAGAGATGGTCTGTCAAATCAAAGAGAATATATCCCTTAATATTTGTTATCAGATCGGTGTTTTGTCAGTCACTGAGATAAATGGCACATGTGTGTGATTTGCTTTGGAACAACCATGGCCAAATAGACAGTATAGTGCACTGGGAAAAGCACAGGCTTTGGAGTCAGAGAATGTGGGTTCAAATCTTCTTATTACGGGTGTGATTTTGGGCAAACTACTTAACCTACCTGGGCCTCGGTTTCTTTATTTGTAAAATGAAGAGATTGGACTAGGTATTTTCCAAGGTCCTTCTAGCTGTAGCCTATGAGTCTGTGATCTTGTCCCCATTTTAGTATGATCTTTCTATGGGTCATTTAGGCTGGCACGTACCAGTCATCCCTGGTATCTGGGAGGGTGCTCTCTACACTGTCTGACACCAACATGGTGAGTATTTGGGAGTGGGGCAGGGGCACCAGGTGCCTAAGAAGGGGCTGAAGGTTGAAAATGAAGCAGGTCAAACCTCTTGTGCAAATTAGTCGGGGCATAGGGTTGGGGGGTATGAATGGCCACTGAACCTTATGACTAGGCAAGAGAGGAGGACCCAGTCTCAGAACAAACACACTGACAAACAACAGTATAATTTTACCTCTCTGGAACTGATTTTTCTCACATATGAAAACATGGGAAAGAAAATGCCTTCCTTTCCTATCTCATGAGAGGTTTTTGATGGATAAAATAAGGTAACAGATTGGAAAATACTGTTTTTAAGAGGGAAAGTGCCCTTCAGGTGCTGGATAACTTTACTGCTGTTGCTGCATGAACTTCCTGTTTTGATGGATAGTCTCAGACCAGACAGTTAGAGGGGGAATTAAGGATTGTGAATGGAGCTGCAACCTTATGGAGGCCAATTAGTGAGACCCTGGAGGGAACCACAGGGAACTGTTTTTTTTTTTTAGCAGTGTTGCAAGGAAGACATTTGAAATGACTCAACTGGAGGGGAAGACTTTTGGAGATCTGCTGGTGCAGCTGATTACAGATTGGTGATGCAAATGGTGGGGGATGGGGGGAGTGAGCCAAAATTCTCAGTAGTGAGGTAATTATATTAGAGTAATTGTATACATTATACCTATGAAGTACAGGGAAGAATTGGTTGTATCCTTTTTCATACTGGTATGTCTTTACTAAGGTAGGTTTCAGTAGTGAGTAAAGAAAAAAAAGTGTCTCAAACTCCCGATTAAAGTGAATGTTTGGGGGGATAGGGAGAAGGTGAAATTCTGGTTGACTTCATTTTCTTGTTCACTATTCATTCATCAGAAATCTTTGTTGAAATTCTTTCCAAAGTGTATTAATTAATCTGCTTTCCTGTCTTAGTAGGTATAGTTTATTGAATTTGTTCTCACTGATTGGTACAGTAGTAGTTAGGGGCACTGTATTTGCTGTCAGATGACTTGGGTTCATGACTCATCTCTGGTATTTACTACCTATGTGTCCTTGGAAAAGTAATTTGCCATATTTGGTTTTTAATTTTCTCATTTGTGAAAGGAAGAGAGCATAGAAGACCTGTTTTCCTATTAACATCCTTGTTTAGTAGTAGATATCAAAGATACAAAAAACTGGACTGAAGTTGCACTGACTCCATGAAGTTTTTTTTCTTTTTAAACTGAATTCCTGGGATCACTTTGTCTTCTTGTCATTTGTTTCTTTTTCTAAAAACTCATGGATGATATAATTCCCATTCATTGAGGGTGTGGCAGTGCTTGGGCTTTTCGTTAATTGATGTTTTTTACTGCACTTAAGTCACCAGGGACTTTTGCCTCTGAAATCTTTTATACCTTTATTTTTTAAGCACGGCAGTAAAAACGTGGAACCTGATTTGATTCAGAATGGAGAGCTTGGCAAGAGAGAAGAATGAAGAGTTGGCAAATTCATGTTCAAAGTTATTTGGAGTCTCAAGTTGCAGAATGAGGCAGGTAAGAGTGGAGGGTGCCTTTGTGAATTTTGAGTGCTTGGAGTTCCAGGTGGGACTTGGTGCCTTAGAGACACCTGGATGGTTCAATCACTTTTGTGTCTATATGAAAAGTAAGAGTTCAGAGCATGTGAAACTGCAATGAATGGTAATGGATTCATTGGAGAGAGAAAGAGAGAGAGAGAGAGAGAGAGAGAGAGAGAGAGACACGGAAGGATTGAGATCTGGAAGGTTCCTTCTGATTGACAACAGACTCCTGGTTTTGATAAGTGATGTTGAACCCAAATAGAAATGGGCTTGTTAATCTGTACTTAAGGCTCCCTGCAGGTTCCATATTGACTTAGTTTTAAAATGTAATGTTATCTATGTTTCATTGTATTTGTATTTACATTGTTAAATTTCTCAATTACAATTTTACTGTGTAATTTCCCAATTACACTTTAATCTGGTCCCCAGAACATTTGGGAGTGTTGCCCACAGTGTTTGATACCTCTGGTTTACGTTACAGAATTCTCTGATAGAATGGGTCAGGTAGCCCAGGAAAGTTTATACTGCAAGAAGATCAGGAAAGAGAGATTGTGGGCCTGCCTGGGGAAGGTTTCTTTGAGTTTTCCTTCATTTATTCATTCAATCAGTCATTCATTCATTTATCAAATATTTACTAAATGACTACTATGTGAAGAATATCTCTGCAGAGTGGGAAAAATACAGCCCTTCTCAGAAAACTTGGTTTTTAAGTCCTGACTTTTTTTATTTACTGATTTTGAACTTGGGGGAAAAAATCACTTACTGTATCTGAACCTCAGTTTTCTCCTCAAAAAAAAAAAAAAGATAATAATTCTTGTCCTGTGCACTTCACAGAGTTGTCAAGATCAGATGAGAGATTGCATATGGAAGTATTTTATAACCACAAAACTTCAGCAGCTCTTGGGATCAGGAAAAACTTCCTGTAGGAGATGGTACATGAACTCAGTCTTGAAAGAAGCTGGGGATTGTAAGGAGGGGAGGGGAGAAGGGGAGAATGCCAGGGATGGGCAAAGGCAGAGGAGGGGAGGGAGATCAGCAGCTCCAGGGCTTTGGCTGGAACAGAGCTCAGGAGAAGTGGCTGAGTCTAGTCTGGTCAGATGGCTTAGTACAGAGATGGCAGACGTTGGTCACAACACTTCCTAGTGGGGTTGGAAGCTTATCAAAATGCAATTGAGAAATAGTTTGTAAAATAAATGAAAATATAATAGATACAGATAATGTTAATATGTGATTTCCTAAGGCAATATGTGGCCTGTGGCGATCCTTATGGTTGGTTTAATGACCCTGTTTCTATTTGAGCTTGACACTACTGAGTGAGCCAGTTTGTGAAGGGCTCTCATTGCCAGATTGGAGTTCATCATCCTAGAGGTGATGATAGGGAGGCACCGAGGCCAGGGAGTGATGTGGTCAGACTAGTGCTTCAGGAAGATTATTTTGGTAGCTGTGTGTGGAGTGGTCTGGAGAGGCAAACAGGGGAAGCCCAAAGACTGGTTAGGAAGTACTTGCAATACTGCAGGAGAAACTGATGGTCTGCTGGAGGAAATGGTGAACACTGCCGGTTTACTTCTCAGTTTTTCCAAGAATATCTTCCCTCTCTCTTTTCCACACCCTCTCTCTCTCCCTCTCTCCCTCTTTCTTTCTCTCCCTCCTCTCCCCTTCCTCTCTCTCTCTCCTCAGAATTTTTATACACATATATATATACATATAACCATATACATGTGTAGGTATATACCTGTACAAATATATATGTACAAATTATATATATATATATATATAATTCTTATGAAGTTCTTAATTGATGCCTTTCCTCCTCCTCTTCTTCCTCCTTCTCCTTTTCCTCTCCCTTTTCTTCCTCCTCTTCCTCCTTTTTCTCCTTCTTCCCTGCTTTCAAAGAGTTTAAACTCTAATGGGGGTGAAAAGCAGTGACATACATTTACATAGATGAGTAAATACCGGCTCATCTGATGAGGGAGTGAGCACCAAGCAGTGGGGGAATCAGACCGAGGTTTATCTCGTTGCCGGGAAGGAATCTTTCAGGAAGCCGGGGACTCTTACTGGAGGGGTGTCTGGGAAAGAATACATTGTACGTATAGAGGACAGTTTCTGAAAAAAGTCAAGAGATGGGGGATGAAATACCAAGTTTATAGAATCAATTTGGCTGGAGTATAGAGTGTTAGAAGGGGAAACATTGGAAAGGTAGATGGGAGCCAGAGGCTGTAAATGCCCTCTAATTGAAGAGTCTGTCTTTCACCCCAGAGACAATAGTGGCCACTTGAAAGGTGTGCTCAGGGCAGGGACATAGTCAGACCTGTATTTTAGGAATATTAATTTGGAAGCTATGGAGAGGATGAATTGGAGAAGGGTGCAGGGAGACCAATTAGGAACCTTTTTCAATAGTGCAGGTAAAAGGTGATGAGCCTTAACTAGAACAGTGACCATATTAGGAGAGAAGGCAACAGATGTATGTGCTGGAGCTTATGGTATAGAATTAATAACTGGATGTGAATGAAATAAATGAAAAAGCATTTGATAAAAGCTTCCTTGGTGCCAAGCATGTACTGAAGTTTGGCTGGATGTTTCCTCCAAGAGAAGGAGTCTTTTGAATTTTTTTAAAAATTCTTTTTATTCTGAATTTAATGAGCACCAGAAAAAGAGATGACATTTCCATATATGAAGTAGAGTAGAACTAGAGGATGATATAGGATACCAAGAATCTTTATTATGTACAGTTTGTTTTTTTAAAAAAAAGTAAAAATAAGTCCGCCATGTTACTTTCAAAGTTATCTTGCCCATTGGTTTTAATTTCTGGACTTAGATTCTTTTCTGTGCATTTAAAATTTGTCTAAATAACTCTCATCTTTCTTTTCTTTTTTTTTTTTTTTTACAACATATCACTAGCTCTCTTCTCTTTCCCATCCCCCATTTCTCCCCACACACACAAAAAAGGGAAAAAACACAGTCCTTATAACAAGTAATCAGGGTCAATTGAAAACAAATCTATAATTTTCCACATTGAAAAATGTGCTTCTCATTCTGCATCTTGAGTTCATCAACTTTCTTGTCATTAGGTAGGTAACATACTTCATATTAGTCCTCTAGAATTGTGGTTGGTCATCGCATCGATAAGAGTCCTTTAGACTTTCAAAGTCACTCATTTTTACAATGATTATTTTATAAATTCTCCTGATCTTCACTTTATTCTAACACTTCTATTAGTTCAGCAAACCTCAGGTTTTTCTGAAAAGTCATTTCTTACAGTACAATAATATTCCATTACATTCACATACCATAATTTGTTCATTTCCCAATGGATGAGCATTAGTTTCCAGTTCTTTGCTACAACAAAAAGAGCTCCTTTAAATATTTTTGTACATGTGAATCCTTTTCCTCTTTCTCTGATTTCTTTGGGGCATAGACTTAGTAGTGTCATTGCCAGGTGAAAGGGTATACACAAGTTAGTGTCTTTTGGGGGATAGTTCCAAATTTGTTTTCAGAATGGCTGAACAATTTTTAGGCTGCAACATTGTACCAACTGTGAGCCAGTGTTTCTACTTTCTCTGTCCCTCAGTTGTCACTGGAATTTTTTTTTAATCATTTTTTTTTCCAAATTGATAGGTATAAGGCAGAGCCCTGGAGTTTTAATTTGCATGTCTCTAATTTTGGAAAATTTTTCATATGATGTTTGATAGATTTTATTTGTTCATTTGAGACTGCCTTTTTGGTAACTGGGGAAAAATCTTTTTGGTAACTTTCTGTGTTAAAGTTATCTTAGCAAAGATATGAAAGGAATTGATTCATATTTATAAGAACAAGAGCCATTCCTCAATACATAAATGGTCAAAGGATATAAACAGGAAGTTTTTAAGAAAGAAATCCAAGTTATTAATAACTAAATGAAATAACGCTTCAGTTTACTAATAGAGAAATGAAAATTAAAACAATTCTGAAGTTCTATCTTACTTTGCCATCAGTCACAAAGATGCCAAAAGAAGAAAATGACAGATGTTGAAGAGGTTATAGGAAAACAGTCACATTAATGAACTGTTGATAAAACAATGAATTGGTCCAGCTATTCCAGGAAGCAATTTGGAACTGTCCCCAAAGTTACTAAACGATGAATGCTTTTTGATACAGAGATACTACACTAGAAATTTTTTTTTTTAAGAGGAAAAGGACCCATATGAGCAAAAATATTCATAGCAGGCTATAGGTAGAAAAAGAAATGCTTATAAAAGAGATAAAAACCTATTTTAAAAAGAATTGTTCATTCATATCCTTTGATCATTTATTTAAGAATGTCATTTTAGGGGTGGCTAGGTGGCACAGTGAATAGAGCACTGGCCTTGCAGTCAGGAGGACCTGAATTCAAATCCAGCCTCAGACACTTGACACAATTACTAGACATGTGACTTCAGGCAAATCACTTAACCCCAATTGCCCTCCAAAAAGCAAAAAAAAAATCATTTTAATATTTTGAATCAGTTTTTTATGTGTCTTGGATATCAGATGTTTTCCAGAGAAATTGATTGAAAATGTTTTCCCCTAGTTAACTGTTTTCTTTCTAACTTTATCTAAATTGATTTTGTTTGTGTAAAACTTTTAGGTTTTTCTAAAATCAAAATTGTCCATTTTATTCTCTATTATCTTCTTTATCCCTTGTCTGGTCATGAACTCTTCCCTTTATTTGTTGCAAAATGTATTTTCTTTGTTCCTCCCTTAATTTGTTTATGGTGTGACCTTTTATATATAAATCATATCACCATTTGGGGCCTATTGTTATATGCCTGGTGACTTTGCACAGCCCTTCCTCACTTACATCCAATTCACTTGCAAGTCATGCCATCACCTTCCTGATGCTATGGTCCACTTCCAGAACTAAGAGTGAACAACAAAATTGTTATATAAAATGTGAGATGACGGATTAACCCTAATTCTGCCACATTGTTTTCCTATTTTCCCAAGAGTTCTTGTTGAATAAGTGAATCCTTACCTCAGTAGTTGTGGTCTTTGGATTTATCAAATACTGTATTATTAGGTTTACTTCTTTATGTTGAGTACCCAATTTGTTCCACTGATCAAATTTTCTAGCAAAAATAAATAGGAAAAAGGGGAAAAAAAGGTCATTGAAGAATATTTGGAAAAAATACACAGAGTAACAGAAAGAATCAGAGAGAACCATAGACAACCAAGACAACTTTGAAAGTTACATATTTAATTCATCATATATTTAAATAGAAAAGCAAACTGCCTATAACAGAGACCCACAGTTTCATGGAAAATTCTTTTTCTATGTAGTAATTTACATTTATATTTCAAAATGCCTATTTTATTTGATGTTTAAGTTCAGAATAAAAAAAGAAAAATGAGGCAATTCTTTGGAATGATACTAAATCATTAAATTAACTTAGGTAGTATTATAATTTTTATTATATTGGTGACCTTGAGAAAATGGACTGCTTTTTACCTTTCTTTGTCTTCTCTGAGCTTACATAGTACCTTGCAAAAAGTAGGTGCATAATAAATGTTTGTTGACTGACTGATGATTCAATTACGACTGGTTAATATTGCTCCACTAATTTACTCTGTCTTTGTTTCTGTAAAGAGTATTTTGTAGTTGTATTTAGAGAGTTCCTGTGTGTTTCTTGGTAGATGGACTCCTAGGTATTTTATAGTGCTTTGGTTATTATAAGTACATTTTTTTCTATCTTTTCCTGCTAGTTTTTGTTGTTTATTTTTTACCGTGTAATTTTTAATTTTTTTTACATTTTAATTTTTAATATAGTTTATTACATTTGTAGCATTCCTAATATTGAACAAATCTTGCACGACTGTCATAAATGTGCCTTAGTTAATAACATAAGATCTTTTTGATATATTACTATATCCTCTTTGCTAGTATTTAAAAGTATTTAAAAAAAAAGCCTTAATACATGGTCAATTTTTTTAATTGTCCCATTTACATTTGATAAACATTTGTACTCTTTTCTGTTCCTACTCACTAGACATCTATTATGCTGGTGCTGTATTCATTGTGCAACCTAACCACCCCGACATCTAACTTTTCAAAAAAATTTTCAGATCTTTAACTTTTTTTTTCTATCTTTTACTAGATTTGTCTATGTCTGATATAATTTTACTGTATTTCTATAAATTGATTAACTACTTTTTGGCTCTATGACATTTGTTCTATATCTGTGTGGGTATATATATATGCACACACATATATATACATATATATTAAAACATTGATAATAATGCATTTCCTTTTCAAACTCAATTTTCTTTTTATTTTCCATTCCAAATTCTTTCTCCGCATTGAGAAGGCAAAGTATGCAAAACCTATAACAAATATGAAGTCATGCAAAATAAGTTTCTGTATAGCCATGTTAAAAAAAAAAACCACCCTGAGAAAAAGAAAGAGGATAAAATATGGCTCAGTCTGAACTCTGAGTCCCTCCGTTTTCTCTCTGAAGGTAGATACCATTTTTCATCATGAATATTTTTAATTGTGGTGGATTACTATATCAATCAGAGTTACTAAGTCTTTAAGAGTTGATTATCTTTATAATATTGTTGTTGCTATGTTATTTTCCTGGTTCTGCCCACTTCACTTTGCCTCAATTCATGTAATTTTCCCCAGATTTTTCCTGAAACTATCCCCTATATAATTTCTCTCAGTACGATAGTATTCCATCACATTCATATATCAAACTTGTCCAGCCATTCCCTGGTTGATGATCATTTCCTCAGTTTCCATTTCTTTGCCATCACAGAAAGAGCTGCTATAAATATTTTTGTGCATTTGGTTCTTTTCCTTGCCTTTGATCCCTTTGAGGTATAGACCAAGATGCAGTACTGCTACATCAAAAGAGTATGTTCAGGGGCTGCTAAGTGGTGCAGTGAATAGAGCACCAGCCCTGAAATCAGGAGGACCTAAGTTCAAATTCAGCCTCGGATACTTAACTTACTAGCCGTGTGACCTTGGGCAAGTCACTTAACCCCAATAGCCCTGCCTTCCCCCCCTGCAGGAAGCAAAAAAAAAAAGAGCATGCTCAGTTTAATATTTTTGTACATATGAGTCCTTTTCTATTCCTTTGATCTCCTTGGAGTATAGACCTTCTAGCAGTACTGCTAGGTCAAAGGATATGCACAGTTTTATAGCCCTTTGGGCATAGTTCCAAAGTGTTCTCCAGAATGGTTGGATTAGTTCACAACTCTGCCAACAGTGCATTAGTTTCCAAATTTTTCCACCCACCCTCAGCATTTGTCATTTTTCTTTTCTGTCATGTTGCCAATCTTATGCTTGAGAGGTGGCACCTCAGAGTTTTTTTAAATGTGCATTTCTCTAATTTTTAGCGATTTAGAGCATTTTTCATATGACTATAGACAGCTTTGATTTCTTCCTCTGAAAACTGCTGGTTCATATCCTTTGACCATTAATCAGTTGGGGAGATATTAATTAATTTTCTATGGCCATAAGCATTAATGCAACTTCACAGTTTATACTTTTAAATCGTGTCAATTTTTGTTATTGTCTTGGCTAAGATAATGACTGCCACTGAGTTTACCTGGAGCAGATAGATTTTGTTCCACAATAAGATTTTTTATCTCTTCCACAGCCTCCTGTATGCCTAGTACTCTCCTCAGCTCCAGAAAGCAGAATAGGAATAATAGAGAGAAATTTTGAAGAGATGGATTTAAACTTGTTGTAAAGAAAAAAATTAATGATTTAAGATGTTCAGAAGTGAAGTGAACTGCTTTATAAAGTAGTCAATTCTCTCTTTGGATGTTCTTAGATGGAAGCTTGGGTGGCTATTCTGGGGTGGGGGGGGACAGTTGAAGGGATTTCCATTCAGACATGTTCTGGGTTAGATGGTTTCTGTTTCCTCTATACTCAGATTCCAGGAATTTACCAAAATCACATTGGGTTAGACTGATGTCTTCTCTATGTCAACACTATGTTTCTATGAAGATCATTATGTAGAGGAGGGTTGCAGTCCCCCTCACTGTTCCCAAAGGGTCATTTGCAACCATAGACTGTTGGCTAAACTAACTTATGTATCTAAACTTGTCTCTAACCTACTTATATTTTCAGCTTGTAGTGTTTCTTGGGGAAAATGATTTCTTATTGTGCAAAGTAGGGCTTCCTTTAATTCGTCCCCAAACTATTCTTTAAGACTTCTTAAAAACTATTCTTTAAAATTTTTAAGGGGTGGGTAGGTGGTGCAGTGAATAGAGCCCCAGCCCTGGAGTCAGGAGGACCTGAGTTCAAATCTGACCTCAGACACTTAACAAGTAAGTACTGTGTGACCTTGGGCAAGTCACTTAATTCCAATTGCCCTGCCTTCCCCCCTTCAAAAAGCAAAAAACCCAAAAAACCCCAAAACCTTAGGGATATGAAAGACAGCCTGTTGTAGAGGAGAGGGCATTGACTCTGAAAATCACAGGATGTGGGCACAAATCCCATGTTTAATGCTTATTCCCTCTGTGACTTTGGCAAGGGGCTTGATTTTCAGAAGCGTTAGCTTTCTCCTCTATAAAATGAGGGGGGTTGGATTGGGTGACTTTTGAAGTTTCTGGGAGCTATCAATCTATGATCTCATGACACTTGACTTCTAGTACTGACAAACAACTGTATACATTTCTGATTCAGGTATTTAATGATTTATGACTTAATATTAGACATCAGTACTAGTTACATATTTTGCAATTATTTACATTTAAATGAATTAATTTCAATGCATAAAAAGCATGATTTTTTTGGTTACTTGCTCTAAGATTCAAAAGGATTCTTTTCCCATTCATTCTCATTCACATTTCTTCCTGCACAGTCATTGTTAGTATGTGCTTTTTTTCTAGTATGTTCTTTTTTTCCGCTTCTGCTTTTTCCCCCCCACTTTGTACTATCTTTTCACTATTTCCTAAAAGCCTTTCCAGATTTCTCCACTTTCTCCATCCTTGTCAGTTTTGATGCTTCATCATATTTCATTATACTAATGTGCCACTGTCTATTCAACCATATCTCTTCATTGTTGAATAGTTCTTTGTGTTTTGCCTTTATAGCTTATGATCCAAATGTTTTTAGCCTCTCCTTTTTAGCTATTTGGTTCACTCAGGGCTCCCTTTCTGTGCAATATGTTCTAATACTACCAGGTGTGTCCTTTTTTGCTGTTTCCGTGGCAGAGCACTGTGTGGTACCAACAGCAGGGTGTCACATCTTAGTCTTAGTAATGAACCCAACTCAGGGACTCTGATGTCAAACTAGTGAATCACAAGCTAATGATGATTCATTCTTCTAAAAAACTATATAATGAGAAAGTCCCTTTCCATAGATACAACTCTCATTCCAAAAATGAAAATCAGTGTAGCTTTTATTCATTAAAGGAACAGTACAAATTGAAGTTAACAAATAGGAAATCAGGAATTTATTAAATGAATGAGAAAAAAGTGAATAAATCATGGCAAATACATCCTTTTGGGGCTTTAAGTCAACTGACTCCATTTCCTTGTAAATGACTTCAGTGCCAGGTGAATTATTGACCTTAAAATGTAGTTGGATGCTGTGGAAATAGGTAAAAACTCTTTGACTGGGAGATTTATTGCATGCCCACCAGTATGAGTGCTACTCAAGGTGAACATCTCAGAACTACATGCCTCCATTGCGTTGTCATTTTTTGGACATTGTTTTGTTTGCTAACAAAATAATCTCTATTTTGAAGGTTGGTAGATCTTCATTTAATAGATACATACTATGTGTTCAGCATTGTGCTACGTGCCATGGTTGGCATAATAAGCAACAGTATAGTTGAGAAAAAAGTTGAGTTGAATGTGGACAAGAATATAAAGTTAAATCAATTACTCTGATCAGATTTAAGGCTTCTTATCAAAAAGAAAATGAAAAAATAAAAGAAGTATTGGGCTTTTAGCTTCCAAATTGTTCAGGAATTCGACTCTGCAGTTCATTAGAAAGCACTGGCCTAATAGGTGGTTGTGTGATAGAATTAGTTGAAGTCTATTTAAAGCTTTCTGGTTATGGTTACTACATATCAGGCCTCCCATCATGCTGTAGGAGAGGGAGGTCCTCAGAAATATTCTTGGTCCTCTTAGTCTTCTATTTTGGCTTTCAAATGCCAGTGTGCCAACAGCCTTGCATCCTTCTCACTTGGGAGAGTCACTCTCTTCATCCCATGGTAAAGGTTATTGGGTAAATCACAGTCTCTTTGGACCTTGGTTTCTTTACCTGAAAAACGAGGGATTGTATTTACTGGTCTCTAAGTTCTCATGTCTGTGAATTATGTCTATTTGATATTACTCTAAGGCATATTTGATGAAATATTTTAAAACTGTTCTAAGCTTTTGGAAGACTGCTACCTGGGGTTTGGTGGAAGGGCAGTGTAACTCATTTAGGGGATGATTCAGGAGAGAGACCTTGGGGAAATGGGTAGACTTTGTAACAAGCAGGGAAGGGCTTGATAATTGATTGAGCTCAGGCTATGTTAGTCATCTCTGCTTTGGAAATGAGCTGAGAACTGAAGGTGTATGTCCCTCTGAGAGTGAACAGGAATTTGAGTCAGTGGTCCTAAAGGGGACACATGCAACGCTACAAACCTTGTTAGGAAGTCATTTGTTTACTCAAGCTGTGAGTACCTTCAAGCGTGCTGGCACAGCTGGCCAGAGAGATCCTGGGCAAGGTCCCAAATTTAGAAAAGAAGGCTAACTTCCAGAAGGTAGCTAGGACCTTTTCTGTCCTCTTACCTTTGAGATAAGGCTTACATTGACCTTACAGCACTCAGCCAGTTAAGGAATAACTTTTGAATGCAGAAAAAATTGAAAAAAGAAAAAAAAAAAGCTCTGCACTGCTTAGCGCTATCTAATCAATCACAGTTCCATAGAGTCAACCTTTGGCACAATTGTGAAGTCACTTGGCAAACATTTTAAAACAATGGTTTTTGGTGTCACTTCACAAAATGGTCATCATCACCCCTAGGATTATTTATTTATTTCTTAGAAAAGAGACACCGATATAATACTCTGACAGGCAGTCTGGCAAATTGATATAAATTTAACCTTTAGGTCATAGGACAGCGAGTGACTAATGGATTTGAAAATTCCCTACAATGGAAAGAATTATGTTTTTTGTTTAACAAGCAGGGTGAATACAGGGGAAAAGGGATGTGCTTTTGTAATTTCTTGTGATTATTTTTGCGCCTCTGTCTTTTCTTACCTGGGTCACTCTGAACTATGTGATCTTGGGTAAGTCACTTGACCTCTGTGGGCCTGTTTCCCCTCTGTAAAATGAAGGAGTTTTAGATGAGATTATCCCTGAAGTCCCTCCCAGTTACACATTCACTGATTGAATGATTCTGTTTTTCTCTGAATGTATTATTCAGTTCTATGGATCTGAGTTTGGTCCCTCACTAGTTAGTAAGGGATTGGATGCTGGACTTGTCATTCCATCTCTCTCATCTAATTAATCTCTTCTAATCTATATCTCCATTTTCTTATCTAGTAGTAACAGCTATGGCAGCATTTATATCGTGCCTACCATGTGCCAGGCATGGTGCTAAGTGCTTTAGAAATACACTATTATTTGATCTTCTCAATAACCCTATGAGATAGGGGCTATTATTATCTCCATTTTAAAGATAAGAAAACAGAGGCAA
This sequence comes from Petaurus breviceps papuanus, assembly GCF_028583685.1. Lineage (NCBI taxonomy): Eukaryota > Metazoa > Chordata > Mammalia > Diprotodontia > Petauridae > Petaurus > Petaurus breviceps. The sequence continues at coordinate 33,603 of NW_027185777.1, read as the reverse complement.
ACAGGGTTAAGTGACTTGCCCAGAGTCACACAGTAAGTATCTGAAGCCAGATTTGAACTTGGATCTTCCTGACCCCAGGTGTGATGGTCTATCCATTGTACCACCTTGCTACCAGTAAAATGAGAGAACGGGGCTAGAGCACCTCTAAGGGCATTTCCAGTTCTAAATGTGTGATTACATGATCCTATGAGTAGACGAATTTAGACATTCCTTTCAGTGCTAGCATTTTGTGACCTGTGATTCCTTTAGTCTATAATCCCATGGTCCCACATTTATTCCATGGGGATATCATTTTCTGATTCCATGATTCTCTGAATTTCTGTGATTCTAGGCTTGGACCTTTTAGCTGTGTGACCTTGGCCCATCACCTCCTCTGTCTTGGCCTTAGATAACACAATTCCATACATCTGTGATTTTATGTTTTTGTGGTTTCTGTGATCCATCCCTTGCTCGTTTTCTGGACTTTTAGTTTCTTTATGTGAAAAGTAAGTGAGGGCCGGGCTAGCCCTGAAATGCAGTGAGTCTATAACTCTGTGATTTTATGAAGTCAAATAACTTCTGTCCATTCTGCAGGACAGAATGTATGTTCTGCTCAGGACCCATCTCTTCTATCTTATACAATTAGTGGTCCAACCAAAGTCTTCAAAAACTGAATTCAGGTGGAAAAGCCCATGATTCTGTAAATCTAGGAAGCATATCCAGCTGTATCACTTACTGACCATGAAACTTGGACAAATCAATATTTTATATTCACCTTTTATCATAGCAGCTTACATTTATAAAGCATATGTAAAATTACAAAGGGATATATAGATATATGTATGTGTATGTCTGTGTGAATATATACATATGTATATTTTTTTCTTATTACTTCTTCACAAGAACCTTGTGGGAGTGAGGAGACTCACTCAAGGTCATACAGGTAGCAAGTAAGTAGAACCCTTCAGATCCCCTTCAGTTTGAGGGCTCTGTCCACTGCACGGCATTGTCTCTATAGTCCAAGATTCTTTCATCCCACAATTCCGCAATTCTTTGGTTCTGTGGTGATAGTCCCAAATCTGGGGCTAATTGGCCGTCAGAACTTGGGCAAGTCAGTCACTCTGACTGTCTCAGTCTTTGTTCCCTTCTCTGTAAAGTGAGGGGGTTGCGCTAAGGTCCCCCCCAGTTCTGACATTCTGTGACAGCATTTTTCCTGATGCTGTGTGGTTTCTCCCTCCCTTCCCCAACACAGTGATGCTGCTTCATCTCTCTATGTGGCCCTTTCACCACCTATAATATGAAAACTAACCCCACCCAGCACTCACATCCTGTGTTTTTGTAATTCTATGGATGCTGGTTTCAGAGGACCTACTTTAGAGCCTGTGGTGATGCCCAAGATTTCTGGAGGCTGGGCTGTGAGCTCGCACAGAGTCAGAGCTGTGGAAGGAGAGCAGACCTAGTCCTGTACCCCACCCGAACTGGGAGCTTCAGGTTAAAACTGGGATGATGTCCCTGAGATATCAGGGCTGCTGTTGGACCCTTCTCTCTGCTCCCAGACCACTGAGGCTATTGTAATCCCCTCATGTGGAATTTAAGCTCTTTGAAAGTGGTTCTTTTTTTTTTAAGTTTTTGTATCCCCAACACTGTGTGGCACATACTTGGAATTTAGTAAATACTGACCAATTGATTAGTTGATTGATCGAGGAGATAGGGTGGGCTGCTATCTGTGCCGGTGAAGGCAGCGCCTTTGGACTCCTTTTCCTCTACCTCTGGTCACAGTAGGTGTATTTCAATTAGCAGAAGTTTGTTCCCTTCATGAGCCCATATGCCAAGAAAGCCAAGAACAGCCAGTTCCGGGCCTGCTCCCCTTTCCCAAGGACAGGAATCTCCAGAAATACTAGAGGTGTGAGCATTTGCTTTAAACCTAGACCACCTGAACCTGAAGGAGCTAAGAAGCAGACACATAGAAGGGGCCAGAGGTGGGGGCTGGGCGTGGGAGGGAAGGCACCATGGCTTTGTTTTAAAATAAAACTGAATCACGGTCCCTCCACATTTCCTACTTTGATGCAACCTGAACCGGGGAGTAACAAAACAAACCCATTATAAGGAAATGGGATGTGCTCAGTCTAATGGGAGGGTTACACTGGGAGGCATGATGGGAGGACAGAGGTAGGAGGGAATGGAATTTGGAACCACTGTTCTCCACTCCAGCTCTCCCTCTAGGTCACTGTCCTGGGTTCCCCTTTGCCCTTCCAGGCGATGACCCAGGTCGCTGGAGATGGGGCTGAAGATTTCCAGGTAGGGGTCCTTCAGACCTTGGACCAGGGGCTCTGGTTACTGCCAGGCGCAGGCTAGCTGGTAGCATCATTCCTTTGCCAGAGCTAATATTCCTAGAGTCCCCCTCCTTTTTCTTCTTAGGGTGGTTTTGATGATCAGATTCTGACTTGTTTCCTTGAGATAAAAAAATATTAATGGGAGAGAGAAATAAATAAAAGGATTAAGTAACACAAGAATCAGTGTATTATCCACCCCCCTTCCTTTAAAAAATTTTTACTCCCTCCTCCCCTAAAATAACACTGGTGAGCTTGTTCACTCCTCGATCTGTTTGATGAAATAAACCCCAATGCACTTCCCTGGATGCACTTGCACATATTTTTTTTCTATATACATTTGCATGTTACATACATATTCAACTCTCATTCAACCCTTTTTATCCATATCCATGTGATTTTTTTTTTCTCCTGATCACTCAGAATCTTTTCCTCTTTCAACTCCCTGGAGAACCAATCTGTCAACATCCTCAAATTCATATTGCCTCCAGTAGGGACCTCCTCTGTGTAGGGCTGTTCTGGTATAGTTGATTTTCTCCTCTTTGGTTACTTCAATGTTTTGTGTCTACTTCCACTTAGAGTAAATAGCATGGACCATAATGTGAAGAGACTCAATATAGTGGTTTTACTGTCATTGATGGAAGAGAATGATTTGATATAGAAATCTTGATGAATCTTTCACATTTTTCATCTGTTGTCCTTCCAGGCTTATCCTTAAATGTTCTTGGGATCTTCTGGGGCTAATTGGGTTTCACACAAAGCTTTCTGTACATTTATTTTTCCTTCCACTACTTTTTGCTATTTTACGAGGCTATTGCCTCATATCCTACTCATATTCCAACATTTTCCTTCTTAAGATTTTGCAAATGAGTTTATATCTCAAGCTGGCATTGCCCTTGCTTATCATAGTTCTCTGTCAAGGAAATTAAGTGTCTGTTAACAGAGAGTTCCTATGATCTTTTGGGTTTGTTGTGGTGATTAACATACATTAAGCTTTCTTGGAAAATAATAATTTTCTATGTTGATTTCTGTCCTTTTATCCATTTCCTCTTTTTCAGTATTTAAAAATAGTTTAAATAAACTCAAATAAGTTTTAACAAGCTTGTTTAAATAAGTCAGATTGAATTTTTAATTACATATCATGCCTCTTTTTCTCATTCTTGTTCTAATTTGGTATTGATTTTGATTCTCGCTCAAATAAATTGGTAGTCTGACTACCCAAGATAGCTGAGTCATAAATGACTCTTACATTGGTAACCAGCTTTTGTGTGTTAGACTACAATTAATTTCATTTTTATCATGTCAGTTGGTGCTTGCCACCTAGGCAACTCCAAATTCTCTACATAGAGAGTATCTGTGCACCTTTTCATTTTTTTTTTATTTCTGAACCATATTATCCATCACATTTTTCACTTCCCTCCCTTCTGCCCATCTTTAGAGCCATTGAATATTAAGTATACGTTGATTAACTTTGAGGCGTATAGTGACTTCTTTATTGAATTGCTCTATTTCTTTATCCTTTGCAATAGATGTTATCACAAAAGCAGCAGTCATCTTTATGATGATCTTTGTGCAAATTCTTCTCAGGCACCACAGTAGGAGATGACTGAGAATCGATGAAGTGATGTGTCTGTTGTCTTTGAGTACACGATGAAACCAACTCCACCAATTCCCTTATTGCTTCTTTAGGGAGAACCTATGAGTCATCTTTACTTGTAGGTACAAGTTTTTTTTGTCTTGTATTTCATTTGTAGCTAAGTCGTAGAGAGTAATATGCTTCATTTTTTTCATCATTATGTCTGTGCTTTGGTTGCCTTCTGCAGACAGTCCTTCCTAGTACCCCCAACTGCTAATGTCTCCCCCTCTAAGGTTGCCTTCTGTCTGATCTCCCCATGTATCTATTTATGTGCATGCCTTTTCTCTTATTAAAATCTTCTTGAGGGCAGGGCCTATTTTCGTTTTTCTTTGTATCCCCAGTTCCCAGCATGTAATAATTTCTTAATAAAGATTGCCGATTGATGGATTGGTCACTGGGTAAAGATAAGACATTGAAAGTATCAATAGTAAATTAATTGCAGTCTAAAAATTGTGATTCTTGGCACTGCCTGCCATCTTTGCTCTTTGTCAATATTCCAGAAGGACTGACCGCCATTTTGTATTTTTCTTTCTTCCCTGGGTTGTCATGACCGGTAAGTAAAGTAAAAGAAAAGAAATCATTGCAATGTGTTTGGTTCATATTTGATACAGATGGGATAGGTGGAATAAGCCAATCAGCTCCTTAAGGCTCTGAGCTCTCTCTTCGTCTGTGCTTTGTTCAGAGCCTATATGCAGAGAGCCCACTCTGATTTCAGCATAAGGATGATCTCTTTATCCAAGTGTCCATGCACCTGAAAAACCTGTCTCCACTGAGCAGTTTTTTCCCCTTTGTTTTGATGTGTGTGTTTTTAAGCAGGCTTTGGGAGTAGTTATGGTTAAGGCTAAGTATTACAGTACCATGAAATGGATGGCATAGCTGCTTATCATATTTTCTTGGAATTATGCTAGCATTTAGTGCTCTAGGTAAACATGTGCCAGCCTTGAGATTCTATGTTTAGAAATTAGGATAATTTCTGGGGGAAGCAGAGCATGAGGACACTCTGATTTATCCATATAAAGAAGGTAATAGCCCACACTTAAAAAAAATCAGCCTGCTCTCTCTTTCAGGGTTTATACTATGGCTAGCAAAATGAATGGAACTAAGCTCTATTTCTTCCCAGCTGGCACATACTTTAATTAGCTCTAGATAAGTAGCAGTGGGATCATTTGTCCCGAGGTGGCAGGAGAAGGATTGTTTCAGAGTAGTGTTGCCTACCTCTTCTCTACTCCAATCATCACACTATTGATTTTTGTGAGGTTGGGCTATTTTACTTCCTATTCATTACTTAATCTGCCTAAGAATCATTAAACAATTGGTACGTGGTTTCCAACAGAGCTGGCTGCCCATTAGGGTTAGTGTGGCTGGTTGATGTTTGGAGGTGGTGGAGAGCCCTGTGATGCCATGGGATGGTCAGAGACGTCCTCATGAGTTTCAATTACCCCAGCAGATGTTGTCTTGTCAATTGAGTGTTGATGTCAGGTTGGCCCTCTCTCATGGATTGTAATAACAATCTGCTACCAAGCCATGCATGGTTCGATCCTGTACATTTCCAGGCTCCTCCTCCCCCCACTGATATGTGAGTGGCTGATGCAAAGGTTCCATTTCTCCTTCCCAGCTGCTTCCTCTTTAAGGCTCTGAAAGCAGAAGGTTGCTCTCATTGCACAAACAAAGGCAGTCCCTGAATATGCAGGTTTAAGCTCACTACCTTTCTAGCCTGCATTTATAGTCTACTATGCTTTAGCCAAACTGGGAGACAGTTGGTTCCTTGAATTGAACATTCCATTTACACAAACCATCCATCATACCTGTAATGGACTCTTTCATCATTTTCACCTCTTAGACTTATTTTTCTTCAAGGCTAAACTCCACTTAGGGACCACCTTCTTCATAAAATTTTTCCTGATCTCCCCAAGTTGTTAGTACTCTTTCCCTCCTCATGTGACCTAGCATTTGCTTATCTCTGTGTGTTATATTTGCCCAGTAGAATGTTAGCTCCTTGAGAGTAACAATTCTATTCCTTTTTGTCTTTGTGGTCCAAAGTGCCGTGCCTGGTGTGGAGCAGACAGTTCATAAATGTTTGTTGAGCTGAACTATTACTTTTTCAAAGGAGTAAGAAAAGTGAAAAAAAAAAAGCAATGGATTTTCATCTGCTTCTTTTCCTTTAGCATGAAAACAGAGACCCCCCTCCCCCCCAGGGAAGCCTGCCAAAGTCTCACTTCAGCTCCCCTGCTGCCTCAGACCCCACAGTCCTCCTTGTTCCCATGGAATGGAGGAATCATCTTTAGAGATTCCTGGAAATTCTTGAGCTGATTTCCCTGAAACCAATACATAAGGGACTAGCTCTGCACAGTGCATTTGAAGGGAGCTGTAAAGGCACCTGTGAATGTTTTCTTCTGTCAACAGAGTCTGAAGTGCTTTGCTGGTTAAAGGGAATAAATAAATCAGGTTGTCTGTATTGAAATGTATGGGTAGTTAAGAACATGAGAGGAGAGAGGAATGTGGAACAGGAGGGAACCTTGGAAGAGTTGCTGGCATTTCTATAGGGTTTTATAGTCTACAGAGCAGTTTATGAATATCGTATCCTTGGGGCCTCACGACAACCCACTGAGGAAGAACTACTGGGATTATTATCCACATTTTAGAGATAGGGAAACAGCTTCCGAAAAGCTGAATAGCTTACCCCTGGCCACACAAATTCTCATGTGTCAGAAACAGTACTGACTAGATCTGGGGCTCTTTCCCCCGATACAGCGGGCTTCTAATTAGCGTGAATAAGTGGGTGCATTATTGGAATTTGCATGGCATATGTCCAGTGGGTTGGAACTGCTCACCATATTTTTCATGATTATAACTTTGAGTACTTTGAATACACTTGCCTACTTCAACAGAATTAATTATTCGCACTAATCAGGGCCTAGTTATACAATACTCAAGTTTCAGGGCATTTAGGAGAACCTACATTCTGGCATGTGGTAACTCAAAGACAAGAATAAATGTCTTATGAGCAGGTGAAAGTGTCTAAATGCTTAAGTGTTTATACTCTTTACATCTTAACCATCCTGCTCAAAAGAATGCATCACTACCCTAGGCCCACCCAGTAACCCCCAGAGACTTCAATGAACAGGTGTCTCCACTCTCCATCCCCTCCTGGTGGGAATGGATTCAGAATGGAAGGGAGCATGGGATCCTAGCATCGCTTACCTTCCTCAGTGGTTTGGAGCGGGCTCATATTCTTGAAGCTGTTTGTGAACGAGTCCTGTAAGCTTTTCATGGCTGCACTGGCTTTCATGCTTTTACTTGTCTTTTCAGCTTCTCGGAGCTACAGGAATGACAACAAAATCAGCAGTGACGACCACAACCACAACCACAACCACAACAGCAACAGCTAGCCCCTCTAATGCTTACGCATTGCTTTACAAATAGTATGTTATTTTACTTTACAACAACCCTACATAACACATATAATGCATTAACATCCTCATTTTATAGCTGTGGGAAACTGAGTCAAAAAGTGGTAAAATGACTTACTCAGAGAAGATATGAACTTGGATCTTTTTGCTCCTAGGTCTGGGACTCTTATCTAATCGGTCACTTAAACTGCTTCATTAGTGACGTCTGTGATCCAAATTGGGGGATGGGGCACAGGTGATTGGGGGTGGGGATGGAAAGGTGAGATCCTTAAGGCAGGGAGCATGGTTTCATTTCTTTGATAACTTATCTGAAATGCTCTATTATTGATGCTATGGAGGGCTATTACATACTGCTTAATAAAGGGAGGGCAGAAAACTACTTTGTGAACTGAAAGAAATTGTGGTTAGAAGTATGGGGAAGCTCATAGTAGGGTCTTAATAGTTGTTTATTAATTGACATTATATATATATACATAAACAGATACATACAAGTATATAAACTGGAGGGAAATGAATATAAATGAAATATATACACATATAAAATAAATCTCTATATTATCTGTAAAAGATAAAAGTGTGGTTCAATTTTCTTGGCAGATTATATATGTATGTGTGTGTATACATGTATGTATGCATGTATATAATTTCCCTCAAGGAATTTATATATGTATGTGTCTCTGAGTGTATTTGTTTCCCTCAAGGAAATGTCCAAGGTACTAGAGATACAAAGCAAAGAAAGGAATTCACACACACACATGAAAAACTATGTGTGTGTATACTGATACATACACGTATACACTTATGTTGCCCTTTCCATCTCTAGCATCTTGTTCATAGTAGGCATTTAATAAATGCTCATAGAATAAAGAGGCATAACATATTTAAGACATTTTGACAAGCTTGCCAAATATACACATATGTATATACATATATATATATATATATAAATGTCAGTTATTAATGTTAGACAAGGCAGATAGTGGGTTGGAAGAAAGAGAGGATAGGGTGGGGTGATGTGCTATTTCTTGGTGTAAGGTCAGGCAGATGAGTTGGGTTCTGGAGATTAAGCAATATGTTATGACAACATGCTTTCCTTGAAGTATTATTCACAGGATTAAATTTAATTGGGCTGAATTGCTGGGGTTATGAATTTATCATGCATGCATAGCTTGTGAATTCATTGTGATTCCACTCTAATTTGGCATGAGCTAATATTCCCACTTGTTATAAATCATTACCATTATTGTAATTAACCCCCAAATGCATCTATATGTGGATGAATACTATTGAACAATGTAAAGTGCTAATTTCTTTTTTTTGATGTTGAATTTGAGATTTGGTTTCAAGTGAGAATTTCAGTTGATTCTTTGATTTAATGCTAGGTGGTACACTGGATAGAGTATTGGACTTGGAGTCAGGAAACCTGAGTTCAGATTCTCACCTTGATGTTTATTAGATTGTGACCTTGACACTTAATCTCTTTCAGCCTCAGTTTCCTCATCTGTAAAATGAGGATAATAGCACTCACCTAACAGGTTTATTATGAGATAAAGATATAAAATTATTTGCAAACCTTAAATTACTATATAAGTTCTAGCTAAAATTATCATTATTAATGATATATCTGGGCTCATGGGACAAATCTATTTTGAAAATGAATGAACCCATCTCTACACTCTACATGAAAGAATACCCATTCTACTCACTGCCTGGATTTTCTTCCTCAGCTGTGTATTGGCTCTTGTAAGGCCTTTAGAAACAGAATTCAAGTAGTAGATAGCCAAGCTGCAAAAGATAAAAATGTGGTTCAATTACCTTTGGAATTAATCACAGATAAGGTTTAATGGTGCTCAGTTTCCCAAGGATCCAGGGGGCAGAGGCCTGGGGAATGGAGCTTCTGCTCTTTTGCTGAGAAAGAGGTACTTTTATTCCCCTAAAGCCTTTTAAAAATGCTTCCCATATTGGAGAAGAATATTGATGATTCTGAGTGGTAAGGGCTAGCTGAGATTGACCTGAGAGAGAAGAAAACAGTGAGTGTTGGGGGTGGGAGGCATGAAGGTGGGTGGTGTTCCCATTCCTACTCTAACACTTCTTGAGCAGTGGAGATTCATTCATTCATTGATTCAACAAGCATTTCTTAAGCACTTTTATGCCAGGTACTATGTTAAGACCCAGGAATATAAAGAAAGGAAAATACATTGTCCCTACCCCCAGGAGACATTTTATTTAAGGGAAGAGCAGGACATGTGTTTTTGGAGCAATGCTCTAACCCCTATCTCCTATGAAAGTTAGGCTAGCTTTTCTTCAAAAGGTATTGATGCCATCTCTGAGACTGGATTGGGTCAGGGAGACTAAAGGCTCAAACTGTTGATATCATTTCCAAACAAGCAAACAAAAACAACAGATGAGTAGCTCCAGGTGTACTTGGCTGATGGATCAGAGGAAGAGAGATTCACTCAATTGAATCAACTTAGATCATCTTCAATGCCTATCTTTATGGAAGACACTTTTCCTGCTATGGCTAACTGTCTCCTTTGGATAAGTCAAATAACCTACACATATCTCATTTCATTCCAGCATTGAACATAAACTACCAGGGGACTGGCTGGAATCAGCACCAGTCCAGAATAACATGGTAATAACTAGTTTGAAAATGACGAAGGTAAAATGAGGAAACTGGTAGATTGCTTTTGACTCACTAGGAATTCCTTCTTTAAGAGAAAGGAATTGAGTCTGAGATGATAATTGATGTGTCCAAGTTCATAAAGTTAGTAAGAGGCAAGATTTGAACTCGGATCTTCCCATCTTCAAGACTTGTGCTCTATCTGCTCTATCACCTGACTTTCCTCAGTCACTTTGCTATTTCTGGCCCCAATGCCCCCAAGTTTGTCCACAGAGAAGAATGTGTATCTTTTTAGTTTAAATGAGATAATGTATGTCAAGCACTTTGCAAATGTTATTGCACTATATCAATGTGAGGAATTATGATTATCATTTCATTAATCTCTTTTTTTCATGGGTGATGAGTTTGGTTAGAAGTGGCCCTGAGACAAGTGGTATTGTGGATAGAGTGCTGGACCTAGAGTTGGGAAGACGACTTCAAATTCAACCTCAGATATTTATTAACTGTCTGATCCTGGGCAAGTCACTTAACCTCTATTTGCCTCAATTTCCTCATCTGTAAAACGGGAACCATAACAGTGCCTACCTCCTAGGTTTGTTATGAGGATCAAAAGAGATATTTATAAAGCATTTTGCAAACCTTGAAGTGATATGCAAATTCTATTCTTATTCTTTTATCATTAATATGGCTAGCATAATTGATTTTTGTGATTGAATGAGGGTGCTACAATGCCAGCTTGTCTCTGTAGACTCATGTCAGGTATCTTTGAGACAACGGCAGTATACAAGAAGACAATATGGATTTTATACATGTACTTTCCTGTTCCCACATACTTTTGATTTCTTCCACTATGGCTCTATACTTTGAAAACTTTTCATTCCATGTATTTTGGATGGACTATGTAAATTCAGTATGAAAACGTCTATTAATACATGGTTCTTAAATTTTTGTGAGCTACTGTTATGTTCAGACAATTGGAGAGACAATTTGGTCTATAATAATGCTTCAATTCCAATCTAGTTCCTTTATTGAGTTCTCCATGAATTGTTTTGGAGTTTGTTGTTGTTAATAACATTCTCCCCCCACCCCTGCCCCCCCAAGTTACTTCATTAGATATAGTGTTAATTTATGCTGTGTTTGAATCTGGAGACTTTCCCCAAAGGCAAGGTGGCAAGGTTGTCAGTGCTCTCATCAATTTGGAATGCAGTCTTCTATTATCTACTACATTCTGAGAGATTCACTGTTGTTAAACACTGTGATCAAGATTTCTGTTTCCCAAACTCAGTGATTAAGTTTTTCCTGTTTTTCTCAGAGTTCTCTGGTAAGATAGGTAAATATTATGTCTGTTTTTCAGGTGGAGAGATTGAAATGAATGAGTTAAGTGACTTCTTTGAGGCTGCAGAGCAATTTAACTACTGAGCTACTTTCAACCCTTTGAGTTATTAGTAGCACTAATCTTAAATGTTTATAGCAACTCCTCTTTTTGCTGGGCAGCCCTGGACCTTGGCATGTACAACTTTTTCAAAGGATATGCTTAATAATCTCCATCATTCTCCAGCATTTAAGCTAGTATAAGGTGTGTTAATGAGGTTGGAAGGCATCTGGAGTCTGTAACCTGGGATACATCTTCCTAACGATCACATCTCTGGGTAAATTGTTACTAGAGAACAGAGCTGGGACCATGGCAACAGGAGACGCTCTTGCTTTGTGGTCTTTTCTGCTTTCTTTCTGAGACAAAAGTGGTTTCATTTCTTTAGTTCAGCTAAGGTACTATTCAGTGTGTTTCTTACCTTTGTTGTTATTTCCAAAATCTAGTCTTTCTTTGGACTTGGGCTAATGCCACTTTGCCACCATGACATCATTGGAAACCCACAGACAGAAATACAGACAAAAAGAAGGGCAGTCCCAACCATCAAGTAGCTTGCTTTCCATTCTAATGGGAGAAGATAGTACATAAAGGGGTATATGGAAATACATATAGATAGATAGTATATAATATAGATAGATAGATAGATAGATAGATAGATAGATAGATAGATAGATA
>NW_027185777.1:0-21571 GCF_028583685.1 Petaurus breviceps papuanus | reverse complement strand
ATAGATAGATAGATAGATAGATAGATAGATAGATAGATAGATAGATAGATAGATAGATAGATAGATAGATAGATAGATCATAAATGGAAACCTAATTAATGGAAAATGAATCATGGGGCAAGAAAGGTTGTGACTTGTAGGAACGGCTATGTGCAATCTGGCCTCACTTTTGTATCTTGTGTCCTTGGTACTGACTTGTCTGCTTTCTAAAAGGCTCTCTGCTGCAAATCCTGGAGGTGAATTTTAAAGAGGATGGAAACATTGTGCCTTTCAGTGAGCCAGCTTCAGTAAAACCACTGAAGACTTGGAAAAGTAAAGGGAGGTTTGTGGATAACCAGAAGTGTGGCGAGAAGACTGAGAGAAATGAAGAACTGTATTAGCATGTTCTTTGGATCTCTGGGATGGTAAAAGGGCAGAGAGAGTTTACTCTAGCATATGTGTAAGTGTGGGGTCACAACAAGAATAAATCTTAAAGAAGGAAGACCTCTTCAAATAATAACAAATAAAGCTAAGCATAAATACTTAAAGTTCAAGGTCTTGGAGGCCTAATCTAATATAGGCGACTCTTGATTACTCACACCAAGAAAGGGTACCTTAGTGTGGATAATCAATTATCCTCAAGTAAGAAGCTATTTACACTTTTTCTGGTGTCATTGTAACTGTCTTAATCATGTTTTACTTAAATTGATGCTAGCATCTATTTGCATTTTATTAATATACACAAAGAAATTGGCATACAGGGGGGATCCATGTGAATTAGAGAGGAATAGGGGGTAGAGGTGCCATGTGGCACAGGAAAGCTTCTGGTTTTTTAAAATTGCTGTAGTTGATCAAGATGTGGTCGTATAATTTCATTAGGACCTAATTTTTTCCATTTGGTGGGATCCTATTGACCAAGTACAGACCAAGAACAAAAAGATGAAGAAAATCCATCCTTCCGTGCATGGCTCCATTATAGGCCAGCTTTACTGGGGGAATTGCCATAGACAACCAAGAAAAGAGTTAACTTTCACCACTATTTTGAATTCACCTTCCTTTCCTCATATCTTTCTTATTCTCTGATGAGAAATTCTTTGGGGATTGCCAAATGCCTTTTTGGCTTTTTGTGAAGTTTGGAGCTGAGAGGCAAACTGATTTGTCTAAAGAATATCTTGGGAAGCAAGAATATGAGACCAGCAAGCAGTCCATGTTTCCAGAAGAACATCATAATAGTTATATAAGCTGCAGAGAAAAGGAAATATCACAAGGCAATGGCATGCAAGTAGACAGGGTCCACATCCAACTCACGCCATGAGGAGAATGGCAGGTATGATCAGTCCTGGATTTGCTATATAACCAAAGATCTTGCTGACAAAGGTTGGGAAATCATTCTCAATGGTTTCCTGGATGACATCATACATTCTGTTTTTTCCACTAGAAGGAAGAGAGGATTGGTCAGCCACACATCAATTTTTTTTTATCATCATTATGATTTATATAAATAGCAATTGCATTCCTGCTATTTAAAGTTGTATTACTCCTGTTAATACAGAATAGTCAAGGATCATTGTTAATGTGGCAGAGATATAGACTATTTTTTCAAAGGAAGAGTGTTAGTGCAAACCATACCTATAATAGAATTTCAAACAGAATTTTTAGTTTATATCTATCTTTTCTGTTTTCCTTCCCCATACTCATGTTCTGTACATACCACAACACAATAATCATACATCTACATTCTCTTTATTTCTTCTGTTTTTCCTTCCTTTTTTTCCATAATGTATTTTGCCATTTTCCTCCCCTTGTATCCCCATTCTGCCATTGGTGAGTTCCTCCCCAAACCTCCATTTTGAGGAAGGTCCAAGCCAAGTGATCACTTCACTTGGTAGACTTTACCTCCCTGCCTCAGTGTAGGTATCTTTGTCTGCTCCTGCTTTTGATCTCCCTTTATGTACTATCTTCTCCCTTTAGAATGGAAAGTAAGCTACTTAATGGTTGGCACTGCCTTTCTTTTTGTCTGTATTTCTATGGTGCTTAGCACAATGCCTGGTACACAGTAAGTGCTTAATAAATGATTGTTGACTTGACTTTTCTAGCTAGCTCTTCTCTTGACTTTCTTATATACTTGTATCCTTCTCTGTCATATGTATCCATAAGTTTATGTCTTTAAACCTTCTCCTTTTTGTTTATTTAAAAAATATTATTTTATTTTGAATTTGCATGAACAAATATGGACATTTCAATATAATAGTTAATAGCTAAGATTTATGAAGCTTTTTAAGGTTTGCAAAGTGTTTTATATATGTTATATCATTTGGTCCTCATAATTTCATTGTGAGGTAGGTGCTATTATTGTCCATATTTTACAGATGAGGAAATTGAGGCTGAGATTAATTAAGTGGTGTGACTAGAGATATACAACACCACGAGATGAATAGTAGCATTAAAGAGATGGGCTTTTACAACAACAGAATATTTAGGATCATTTTAAGTACAGCACTTTCTAAAATGTGATCCAGCCTGATTTACTACAATATTCTATTGCTTCTTATTTGTTCATCTGCAAAGTCTATCCAAAATAAGTGTTTTGAGAGACTAACTTGATGGGCTTCCTGTCTGGGCTATATACATTTTTCATCCACTTTGTTTTTCTAGTGTGGATGGCTACATCTTTTGTATTGTTGTGGATTTCACTAAGAAGGCTTTGGAGTATGTTGGGGTTTGATAGAATTAGTGCAACTGGAATTAAATATGTGAATAGGAGCACTTGAAAAAACTCACCATATATATGGAATCCTTCTGGTTGGTCATTGTGTTAGACATTTTCCATCAATGGCATACCTTTTAGTTGAATATATGTCTCCTTGTTTTATATTTTGCTTTATAACTACACTTCTGCAGATATCCTCTCAGAAAGGTTCTTTATCAACACTGCTATCTCAATTATACGGAGGGGAGAACCTATAATAATCAAGGAATATGTCCAAGTTGACTCTATAGGCTCAGTAGCAAAACTGGCATAGATCTGAGGCCTCCTGATTCCTTTGCCAGTCTTCAATCCAGGGGCCTAGATAGCCCCTTTGCCTTTCAGAAAGAAGCTATCATGTTTAAGGATTTTTGTAGGCTTTCCTCTCTACTCCCACCCCTACTCTCACCCCACCCCCAACTTTCAATCACCTAGCATTAGAACTTCTACAAAGCTGTAGGCAGGAAATAGAAAGGAAATGAATCAATCAACAAGCATTTATTAAACACCTACTATGTTTCAGGCACTGTTTCAGGCTAGGTTCTGGGGCTAAAAATACCAAAAAATTATACAATCTCCTCTCACAAGGAGCTTATAATCTAATAGAATGAAATCTCAATCAGTTCGTTGTTTTTTCTCCTTGTTTGTGGTTTCAGCAAATGGTTAAATAGAAAAGGGTAGGCTGAATTTATGGTCTAAAACAAAGTATGGAGGCAGTAGTACATTTCCCTGTTCACTTTTCCCATTTCCTTTATTAGCTCCAAAGAGGAAGCCTGGGCTGCATTTGAGTGGGCAGAATCTATAGTGTTTTCTTACTAGTAATATCATGTCAGAAAGGCACAAAATGTGAGACATATATTTATAAACTGTGTGTCTGCCTCCCTTCTCTCCACTCTCAACACAGTATAATCAAATTAAAAATGAATGTTCAGAATCCAAAATATACTCTTGAAATCCTGATTCTGTCTCATGTACAGAAGCCAATAAGTATGCCCTGGAGTACAATATCGGATTTAACAAGCCGATGACAGGCCATTTCTTTAAGCCCTCAGAAGGTTTCTAGCTAGTGCTCTGTTCATTAGCAAAAGCTCAGGACCACGCAACCAAAGATCCAATTTGTCCAGATTTGTTGCCTTCCTCTGACTCAGATAAGATGTTGTGTTGCTGCATCCAATTAGCGTGCTAAGGCCAGCCAGGGCCAAGGCAGAAACATGAGAAGAAATGCTCTTGGGGGAGCAGAGGTAGACTGGGCTTGAATCTGTGGAGCTTTGTCACAGGACAAGCTGAGCACCCAGAAGCATTTAGCCAACACCATGTCTTGCCGTCCCTCTCCTCTCCTAGTTTGTCCAGTTTACTGTTGGCTTTACTGGAATGTCAAATACAATGACCGATGCGTAAATTCTGGGTAGTTTCCAGTAGTTTCTAAATCATCCTTACCCCAGCCTACCTTCCTTAGAAAACCTTTCACCATGAATGCTATAGATAACTCTTTTATGGTTCCCTAAGCACTGGTGGGAGTAGGGTGGGGAGTAGAATGGGAACTTCCTGAGAACTGAGATTTTTCATTTTTGTCTTTGTATTCCTAGCACCTAGGACTGTGGCATGCACATAGCAGGTGCCTAATGAATGTTTGCTTTGTTTACAAAGTAATAAAGTCAGCCCTGTGTCCTTCCAGGTCTCCATATTCATCCCCATGGAAGTTGTCTTCTATAGGGAAAAGGGAAGGGAACAAGCATTTATTAAATGCCTACTGTATGCAAAGTACCATGCTAAGCACTTTATGAATATTATCTGATAGGACTAAGAGCTAAAAGTGAATTTAAAAGTCATCTCATTAGAAAAATAAAAAGATTATGTGACATTTTTCATTTTTATATTGCTAAGTTTTCCTGGTGTTTTTCTCCCCTTCCCAAGGAGCTATTCCCATAACAAAGTACAAAGGGAAAAAAAGGAGAAAAAAATTGGTAAAATGAAATAGCATGTTGGAAAACACCAACATTATATATAGTATTCCATACCCATAGGTTACCACCTCCAAACAGAAGTGGGGGAAGTTAACCCCATTTTGTAAATAAACTCAGGCCCTGAGAAGTAGTGACTTGCCAGAGGTAACACAAGGAGCTAAGGAGCAAAGCTGGGATTTTACCTTGGGTCCTCTGACATTAAACTCATCACTCTTCCTCCTTTTTTTTTCCTCTTAATCCTTGTGGTAATTAGAAGTATTCATGACTAGCTGAGGGCATTGATTATTATTCCATTTCAAATGAGGAAACTGAGGCAAACAGAAGTTAAGTAATCAAGCTGAGACTCAAGCCTATGGGTTCTGACATGAGCCCAATGCTCCTCAAGTCTGGACCCAAGCTATGGATTTGATCATATAAAATCAAGATTAGAGTGCTGTGTTGTTTGTTGTTTTTTTGTACTTATGCATGCATTGTACCTGAATGGTCCACAGTCAAAAGAAGGTGGTAGGGACATGATGGTATAAGCCACTGGCAAGAGGCTGAGAAACAGGACCAGCAGCAAGAGGCCCATGTAAAAATTATTTGATTTGGAGGCCTTGAAAACCCGTTCATGGGGAACATTGCTGCTCATCACTGCCCAGCACTGAAAATACATGGAGGTCAGTAAGCGTAGCACGTTAATACCAACTAGCCCAGGCGCATAAAAGGAGCCCATCCTGAAAAAGAACAAAACAGTAACAAACATAAATGTAAGGGAATAGGAAGAGTGGGGAAGAGGGGTTCTTTTGATAGCAATGGGAGGGAGGCTCCATGAGGGGAGGAGTTGGAGGGATCCACTTAGCTTATTTTCCAATTTGCAAAGCTATTTATAATGAAAGCTCCAACATGTGAGAGAAGCAATATGGCAGAGGGGAGAAGATGGTAGACTGAGATTTAGGAGGCTTGAGATCTAGTCTTAGCTTCTTTATTGTCCAGCTGTTTGACCACTGGCAAATCACTCCACCTCTTGTCTGAATTTCTATCTACACAAAATGAAATTGATGTTCAGAAAATTATTTGAGCCCTTTAAATGAAGGGCATAGGCTAATGACTAATAGTACTCTATTAGAATTTCTAAAATTCAGAAGGGCACCTGGAAGAAACTACTGATGCCCTTCTGTATTCTTTCCTCTAAGTAGACCATTTAGAAAGAAGACCAATCACTAAAACTCATGTCAAAGTCTCATATACTAACTTTTCTGTTTAGGAAAGAGGATTTTGCTAAAGAATATAGCACAAGAAAGCAACCAGTGTGGCCAGTTTCTTTGGGGAAATGGACACCTGCTTAAGCCACATGGGGAAAGTCCAGAGAGCAATATGAGACCAAGTGGGAAGGCAACATAGAATAATTGAATGTGAAAGTTGAGAAGTATTTTAGATTATCTAATCCTACAATTATTTTACAGTTGAGGAAACTGAAGTCCATAGAGGTGAATTGATTTGCCTGTGATCACACAGTGCTATATGAATGGTTTTTTAAAAATCATCATTCACATTGAAATTATTATTCCTGATTAAATCAGGAATAAAATTCAAATATTTTAACTCCTCAAAGGAGGTACCCCCTAAAAACTAAAGAAATTTCTCACCAGATCATTCCTTGGTTGAAGATCAAACCCAGCACATTTCCACTAATGTCGAACTCTGAGTATGAGGGCTGCCCAAAAAGGAGAAAGAGGGGAAGCGTAATTAAATGAGGTCCAAAAGTGGTTAGCTACAGTCCAAGCTGAGGTCATGTAACATTTACAATACCAACCACAGACTGTTAGTATTGAAGATCAACTGTAGTTGGTAGCCATCCTCACCCATCTTCCCACTGGGACTGGCTTTCTTTGATGCTACTTTGGATTTTTAAGAGGTTTTAAACAAGTTCTTAAAGCTAAACAATGCTGGCTGTTGGAATGTAAAATCTTTGAAGTTAAAGGCTGTTGGTTTTACCTTTCATTGTATCTTAGGCACTTTGCATTGTTTCTGGTATACAGTAAGTAATTAATATATGTATCTTGACTGAGACACATATATGCATCTTGACTTAGTCTCCTCTTGTAAAAAAGAAAATGGAATTTGCTTTATTCTATGGGTTGTAGTTTTAAAATATTCCCTTTCAGTTTATTTGATTTAGTTTGGTCATCTACTAGGGAGCTAAGATAGGGGACTGCCTTTATTTCTTCCACCCTTGTAAATATGCCTTGGAGAAAACAAGCAAAGAGTGAGTCCAATAAATAAAATAAGTAGGTAAATTCCATTCATTAAGTTGTGAGATATGAAAAAAAGACCTTTGAAAAACAAACAGAATATTTGAAAATTCTTTCCCACAAGTACCAAAACATCTGTGAACCCTACTAGGGAGGGCAGTGAGTTAACTTGGATTTAGATTTTTGCTTTGAACTTTTTCACCACGTTGTGTATTTTGTAAAGTATTTAGGAGCAAAGAGGAAGGAAGAGTTAAAAGTGTGGGCATCTTTAAGGGCTGCACTTCTCAAGAAGCTGAAGAAAGGATAAATGAGGAGGAGTGGAGATAGCAGCTAAGTTAATAAGGGGGAAAATTCAACCAAAATATAGATGGAAGAAATGATCATAATCCAAAGCCTTCCTTAAAGAATTCTAGGGGGGCAGCTAGGTGGCAAAGTGAATAGAGTACCAGCACTGGAGTCAGGAGGACCTGAGTTCAAATCCGACCTCAGACACTTAACACTAGCCGTGTGACCTTGGGCAAGTCACTTAGTTCCAATTGCCCAGCCTTCCCCCCTCCAAAAAAAAGCAAAAAAAAAAAAAAAGAATTCTAGGTTCTCTGCTTTGATCTAATCAATTCTTTTATAGCTCTTAAGTCTCTAATCTGAAGTGTGGTAGACATTTTAAAAGCAGGTCTCACCTAAAATTTATGTTTACCAACTGCCTAGCACAGGCTACATGCATAGTATTTATGTAATAACAGTCCATAGCTAGCTAGCATTGTAAGGGTTTGCAAAATACTTTACAAATATTATCTCTGGGAGGTGGGTGTTATTATCATCACTATTTTGCAGATGAAGAAATGGGGACAAAGGTTAAATGACTTGCTCAGGGTCAAATAACTAGTGTCTGAGGCAGGATTTGAACTCAGATCTTCCTGACTCAATGTCTAGTATTCTATTTACTGCAATACCAGCTGTACTATATGTTTGTTGTGTTGTGCTATATGGTTTGCACTTTTTTCTGAAAAATAAAATAAAATAGAAATTAAACACTCAAAAGTATGCCTACAAAGCAGAACAGAAAAAGAGAATTTGATCTGAAACTGATTCTCCATGTTGTATTTTTCTTACTCTTTTTGGGGGGTGAGTGGAGGGAAAAAGTCTTAGTAAAAGTCTTTGCTTTTGGTAGATGATCTGGAAAGGTTCTTCTTAGCGGTAGGGTGAACAGAAATGTGACAAGATCCAGAAAAACCTTCTGCAGCTGACTCTATCTTTTTTTTTTTTTTTTAAAGCAATCGGGGTTAAGTAACTTGCTCAAGGTTACACGGCCAGTTATTGTTATTTTTGTGTGGGTGCCCAGTATTGGAGGCTGGAACCAATCCCAGGTCTCCCAACACTGGGGCCAGCGCTCTTACTCACTGTGCCACCTGGCTGCCCCTAAGCAATCGGGGTTAAGTAACTTGTTCAAGGTTCTGTGGCCAGTTATTTTTTGTAGGTGTTAAGTATACAAGCCCGGAACCCAGGTCTCCCGACTCTGGCTCTTACTCATCCACTTTGTCTTAAATGCAACATTCATAGTATCCCCACCTGCAATTTGTATGCATAGCTCCAGCCCCAGGAAATCAGAGCATGTAATGGCATTGACTAAGGAATTATGTGATATTTCTTTAAACAGCAACAGAACAAGATGTGGAGGCCAGCGAAGAAACAGTTAAACGCAGCTATATTCCACCACTTAACAACCCAATTACCAAATGACCTATCCTCTTAGACAAGCAGCAAATATGATTCTGATCCCCAAGGACTGAAAGTGAAAGGCTTTTGGTGAAAAGTTGCTCAATTCCCTGAAAGCCTCAGAAGGAAGAAATCCCTTGAGGGACTGAAATGAAATTGAAAGACTTCAGCAGTAAGGTTAAAAAACAAACCTACACACTAAGGAAGGATTCCCCCCCCCACCACACACACACACATACAACTGAGTGTGAAAAAAGTTTTCTTGTAGGCTTCTCCTTGCTTTTAAAGTTAAAAAGATAATGGCCCTGACTGATTATTGAATAAAAAATAAACTAATGAGGTAAATAAAAATTTAAAAATCTCTTCTTTTTTCTCCTTACCTCAAGTAAAGGTCTCTGATAAAGGTCTCATTTCCAAGATATATAAGGAATGTCTTAAAATACATAAGAATAAGAGCTATTTCCCAATTGATAAATAGTCTAAGGATATGAATGAACAATTCTCAAGGGAAGAAACTTAGGTTATCTATAGCTATTTAGCTAAGTGGGGAGGAAAAATAACTGACTCACTACCCGTGTTTCCCCGATAATAAGACCTATCCCAAAAATAAGCCCTCCCCTTACTGTGTAAGATTCCTCTAAAATAAGCCCTCCCCCGAAAATAAGCCCTATTGAGATTGCTACTGTAGTGAAGGTGATCCCCTGTGCTACACGCTACATTACAGTACCCTCTGTATGCACCGTTCCCCCCCCGGGTGAAACACGGTACTAATTAGAGAAACGCAAATTAATGTAATTCTGAGATTCTACCTCATACCTATCATATTGGCGAAGATGAAAAGAAAGGGAAAAAATAAACGTTGGAGGGGCTGTGGGAAAACAGCCACATTGATGCACTTTTGGTAGAATGGCACAAGCATTCGGGAAAACAATCTGGAACTATCCACAAAAAAGTTACTAAATGGTGCCTATCCTTTCACCTAGCTATACCACTGCTAAGCCTATATCCAGAAGAGATCAATGAAAGAGAAAAAAGTCCTATATGGACAAAAATATTTATAGCACCTCTTTTTGTGGTGGCAAAAAAAAAACTGGAAGCTATAGGAATACTCATCAACTGAAGAATGGATGAATATATTGTGCTATATGAATGTGAGTGATAGAATGTGCTCTAAGAAATGAGGAAATAGATAATTTCAGAGAGACATAGAAAGACTCTTATGGACTGATGCAAAGTGAAGTAAGCAGAACCAAGAGAACAATTTCTACAATAACAACAACACATAAAATAAATGACTTTGAAAGCTGTAAGAACTATGATCGATATAAGGACCACCCACTATTCCAGAGGACCGATGAAGAAACATATTGTGTACCTCCCAACAGAGAGATGATAGATTTAGAATACAGAATGAGACATCTCCTATTTTTGTATATAAACAATGAGGGAATTTGTTTTTTCTTGACTGTATTTGTTACAAAGAATTTGTTTTTACTTTCTCTCTCTCCCTGCCCCACCCACCCCAGTGGGATGGGAGGGTAAGAGGGAAGAGAAAAGAGAATTGTTATTTAAAAACAATAAAAAAAAGAGAGTTGGGGGAGGGTTCTACATATTACATGAGCTTTCAAATGACATTATTTTACTTTGTTATAAAAGACCTCTTATGGAGTGGGAGTAATCTGTAAAAAGGTTCATAATGTTAAAATAAAATACATGAATAAAGCCTAAAAAACATTCAAGGTCCCACTCCTTTGGTAGTTTTTTGTTGCTGTTGGCAGTGGTCAGGTACCTAGAGAGACATTTCTGCTAAGATATTGTACAAACTATTAAATTTAGAGACTCAATTAATAAAACTGAAATCCAGGTGGCAATCATCTCACAGCTGGATTGCCCATTTACCCAGTACTATGTAAAGTCTTTGATTTTGAATAAAGCCTAAAACACCAAGATGATCCAGGCAACAGTCCAAGCCCTGTGATCCCTCACCTTCTGCGACCCTGGATGTATTCCATGTATGTAATAATGCTGCATGGAGCCTGTGACACACCCTAGCTAGGAAGAAATGGCATTACCCCATTGAGAATTTGGACTCAGTCTCTGCCCCCTAAAGCTTCCAACTATATTTCTTTTGAGAAAAAATTTCTGCCTAACTTGCTATTGGGCCATGGAGGGACTATGGGCAAGCAGTGTTTGGATCTATATATCTTTAATGGGGGGAGGGGCATGGCAGCTAGGTGGCACAGTAGATACAGTGCCAGGCCTGGGGTCAGGAAGACCTAAGTTCCTAGGAAAGTCACTTAATTTTATTTGCCTCATTTTTTCTCATCTGTAAAATGAGCTGGAAAAGGAAACGGCAAAGCATTCCAGTATCTTTGCCAAGAAAAACCCAAATGGGGTCATGAAGAAGCAGCCATGACTGAAAATGACTAAACAACAAAAATCTTTAATGGGACCAAGACTCAAGGGCATGGTTGGGGCAGGGGGAGAGAGGGATGGGGAAGAACCATGCTAACAAGGAATGTAGGATTGGATGACTTTTTGTATTTTTTTCCTATTCATTTCTGTTCTAAACAAATGTTTTATGTTTCTCCATAAAAAGATGTCTGTGGAATAGAATAGCTGTGATTTAGGACAACCTAAAGTGGCTCCTATGGTGTGAGGCCCTTCAAAAAGCACTAAATACACTGGAATTGGATTGGATTGTTTATATTTGCAAGGGAGCACCAAGCAAGCTTAAGTAACTTTCCATGGAGACAATGGGAACACTAGGGAGTTGGGGAAAATGCACATTTATATTTTCAGAGATGCTAGTTGCTTGACAAATACTGTTTGGCTGCTAAATCTCTAGTTTGGGGTCTTTGGCCCTTCAACCATGGAAGAGAACCCCAAGTTCATAAGTCATCAGTTTCATAAGTTCATAAACCATCAATTTCATAAGCTTTAAGCCAATCTCTCCCTATCAAGGAGAAAACCTAAGTTTGGTGCAATAATTAGGACATTCTATTCAAGGTATATCTTGAAGGAGGGGGAGAGAGGAGAGAAGGAGAAAGCACAAAGCTGACTTATGACTTCTCCAGGTCTAAGAACTTTTGATTTTTTGGTTCATTGGATCCTACTTGGGGAACCTGTATGAGGACTGGGACTTCAATAGATGACTCTCAAAGCAGAATGGTTTTTTCATGTTGATTGTAGACATTCATGGATGAACTAGGAAGTTCAGGACCCTAGGACCTGAACTAGGACCCTAATGCAGTTGGACTGGGGTTTGAGTCCACTGGTCAACGCGCCATTTATAGCATTAAGATGAGAAAGGCAATACTGCCAAAATGCTAATATCGTTGATCTGATATAACTGAATAGGATAGGACAAGGACTGGTTTTCTTTTTCTTTTTGTATCCCTAGCACCTAGTATAGTGCTTTGCAGAGAGTAGGCATTTCATTAATGCCTGTTGAATTAATTAGGAAATAATTGAATAGGAAATGGCCTTTTTGGGGGTTTATTCCAAAGAAATGGACCAAGTCATGACATTATTTGATTTGTCTATCACTTCCTGAAATGAAAAAAAAAAAGCGTTCTTACATTATTTTTCCTTCTTCTTCCTTCTTTCCCTTTGATTCTATTTTTGCTTTGCCCTCTTTCTCTCTCCTTTACTCTCCTGGTCTTCTGGCCTCATTAATAAATCTTGCCATGCTCACATATCCATGGCATCCATCCAAGTAGCACCTAAATGTATCGACTAAATTTTCCTTACGTCAAAGACCACCATTTTAGAAGGTCATAGTATAAATTAAATTGGAATAAGCTATGTTTTTCCATCTCGGAGCAAATCTCCTGGCTGGCAGAAAGTGCAGATTAGACACTTCCATTCTCTGAAATAGCAAATAGGCTGTCCTTGGGCATTAAAAAAATCTATAAACTACATATAAAAATAAAATAAAGGAGTTAAAAACATTTGCACCAAAAGCCTATAAAACAATGACCTACAAATCCTGCCTCCAGGTCCCAACACCAGCAGTAGTTCATGAATCTAACAAAGCAAGCCCTGAGGAAGTCTCCCAGCAGGATGGTTATAAATGTCACCAGGATGTCAGACACCGTGAGCCTCACAAATTCCTGAAAAGGGAAGCAAAGAAAAGGGCAGTCAGCACTGTAGATTTCACCTGACTGTTCCTCAAGCCTGTCAGTAACCCCTTCCCGACTTCTACTCATTGATTTCTGGGGGGGGCAATAGAGGTGCTTCTATCCTGGACCTGAAATGGGTCCTCCTGGTTCATTTTGCAAAGACCACCACAATCTCACTCCCTATTTAAGAGATAGTAGGAATCAAAAACAGACTGAAACCTCAGGAGTCAGGGCTTCTGTTGGCATCTTGGATCAGATCATGGTGATAGCTTCCTGCTTCTTGATGTTTTCTTTGGTACAATGAGAAGAGCTCCATCCCCTGTCTAGTTATTAGAAGCTCAAAACAGGAGGGCTCCACAAATCTTTGGAAGAAGGATGGACTCAGTAACAGCTGTCTGCAAGGGTCTACCTGTCCACTTATTCCAGATGTTTTTATACGTTGCTTATTGCCATCACATCTGGGAGCTTTGGTAATAACAGAAGTCCAGGGGAATTCTTCCCAGTTGGCTCCACAGCTCCATATAGAATAGGCCATGGGCTTCAGTCAATTCAATAAGAATTCACTAAAGGACCTAGTGTATACAATGGATTGTGCTAGGCATTGGGAATGCCCAAATGACAAACCCCATTTCCCACCTCAGTGCCTTGGCACTGATAATCTCGAATGCTTGGAATGCACTCTCTCCTCACCTCGATCTCTCAGAAGCTCATCTCCTTTAAAACTCAGCTCCTGTACCACCTTCTATGTAAAATCTTTCCTAATCCCATGCCCTTCACCCCTAACCAGCTACTAATGTCGTCCCTCACACAATCACCCTGTTTGTCACAATTGGATGTATATTGATCTACACAGATGTACATGTCATCTCCCCTAGGGCAATGTAAGCTTTCATTTTTTTGGTTTGGTCTTTATGTCCCCAGTACTTGTCATATAATTGGCACTTGATAAATGTTAAATGCTTGTTGAAGAAAACAGTCTCTACCCTCATTTAGTAGGAGGGATAATACCAGGGTGGAGATAACTAAAAATTATTATCTGATGAGTGAACAGGAGAGGTCAAAACAGAATGAGATTAGATGGTTAAGGAGTGATAAATCCTTCATGGTGGCTCAGGAAAGACTTCATGGAATAGGTGGCAGACTCTTTAGCCTTGCAGGAAGGAAAAAATTTTCAAAAGTGGAGTGGATATGGAGGGTATTCACTTCTGGCATGGGGACAGCATCTACAAAATGTCTGTATCTGTTTGACTGGAAGGCAGAGTGAGTGGAAGGGGGTAGGATGCAGTAAGGATTGCATTGTAGAGTTCAGACAGAAAGAAGAAGACCTTGAACGCCAGGCTTATGAGTTTATATTTCACCCTGTAGCTAATAGAGAAACTGTGAAGAATTTTGAACAGAGGAATGAGTTTGTCAGACTTGTGGTTATTCTGTTGACAATGCAAAGGATCTATGGGAAGGGCGGGGGAGGAAGGGGAACAAGTGTGGCACCTGGTTAAGGAGCTATTACAATAGATCAGATGAAAATAAACAAGAGGAAGAAAGAAAATAAATCACGGATTGAATTATTATAGGAGACTTGCCTATGAATTAGCTTGAAGCCAGGACAGAGCAGGAGAGGTCAGTTGCTATAACACCAAAAAGCTTCCCTTTCTTTCTCCTCCCCACCACCCACTTTGTGTTCTGAAGCTGTTAGTGCAGTGTTTTTGGGAACACAAATTTTATCATTTTATAATTTATAGTTTTATAATTAAAAAAGTAATAGATTTCAACTAATGTATTTGTCCTGTTTAGCTTTGGGTTAGATGCTGACTGAGGGAGGAACTATACAGGGGAAGGAGTCTGGGGTGGGAGTCAGCGACCTCAGCTACAATCCCAGCTCTGCTCTGTGACTTGGGCCAGTCTTGGCCTCACTTTTCTGGATAGAAGCTGAACTCTGGATAGAAGATGATCTCTAAGGTATCTTTGTGCTTTAGGATTATAATTCTGTGCTCTCCCCTCCTTGCTGCTTTCATGCTATAAAGGGAATCACTGGGAAAATGCCACACTCCATTTTCCACGTCAGCTCAGATGGCTCTCTTGGATGAACACCATTTGGCTTTGTCTGAGTACAGTATGCAAATACCATTCTTCTTTCTGCATCTTCTCCCCCAAACAAAACAATTTTGCCACTAAAGCTGAGCCAACTAGCAAAAGATTATACAATTTTTTTAATCCTACGGTCCTTGCATTCTCTTTGACAGATGTTTGTACTAGTGCTCTAACTCACTGAAAGGCAAAACTTTTACAGTAGATGGCACAGTAGTTACATAGGCCGTTCAGTGGTCTGGAAAAAGCCAAATGAATCATCTAGAAAGACAGTGTGCAAGCTTGAATTTTGTTCCCAGGGAGCATGTGTCATACACACCAGGAAGAAGCGTCAATCTAGGTAGTTTAATACCCTGCACCAATGTGAATCACCATGGCCAGTGTGATTGGGTCCAGGAGGGGTTCCTTCTTTTTAAGCAAATGTCAGTTATGTTCTGAGTCTGCCTATGTGGGATTTGTTAATTATAGGAGGCATGTGGAAAAAAGGCATAGAAAATCGAGAAAATGGGATTAGGCATGGACTAGAATTCACAGAAGAAAATAGGTGTGACATTTCCGTGGTTTAGAAAATTTTCCAAGTGGCAAACAAACAAATGAAAATACCCTGGGTGGTGATAGAACATAGGCAGCTGGGAGGTGCAGTGGAGATAGTACTGAGTCAGGAACACCTGGGTTCAAATCTGGCCTCAGAAACCTACTTGCTGTGTGACTCTGGGCAAGTCACTAAACCCTGTTTGCCTCAGTTTCCTCATCTGTAAAATGAACTGGAAAAGGAAATGGCAAACCACTCCATTATCTTTGCCAAGAAAACTCCGAAATGGGATCATGAAGGGTCAGATATCACTGAAATGACTGAAGAAAGTGATGGAACTCTTATCTTTAAGGGAAAACCATATTACTCACGATGCCTACTGTTGTCTCCCAGCAAGAACCTCTGGGCACATCTGCTGGATGAAGTGGGGGCCGAGTCACACTCTCATTCCACATAGAGGCATTGTAATAGTTAAACAGGGTCCAATGGGTGATGTTCTTTATTGCTTCTTCATTAGCAAGCTAGAATGGAAGGTCAACAAAGTCAGCCTTGAGTTTAACTGCATTGTGAATCCATCCAAGCAAAGTAACTTGTATTGTAGAGAAGGCCCTGGGTGAGGAGTCAGGAGGTCAGGATTCTAGTTTTGAATGTGCCACCGGGCCTGGGCCTCTATCTGCTCTGTCACTTAGTTGTCCTTGGTGAACTCTAGCAATAGAATAATATATTAGTTGAGCTGGGCATGACTTACATAAGTGATTATCCCCAAATAGCTGCACTGAACCTGGGAGTAGCAAAGGATACTACGTACGTAATGGCATGATTTTAATAGCTGGATGCTCCCACTACAATTTCACAACCCCTTGGCCCTGCCTTTCCAATACCAGGGTTTGAGGAAAGGGGACCTTTCTTCTTTGGCTCTCCTTTCATCAATCAACATAGGGTTCTTTGTGAGTTCCTGAAAAGTTAGGATTTATGAGCAAAGGTTAAGTGAACTGTGACTATTTCTCTCAGAAAAGAGAAGGCCTCTTAGAAAAAGTAATGGAGGACTAGAATTATTTTCCCCAAATATTTGAAGATTTGTTAGGGAGAATATGAAGGAAAAGCATTGTGTAGTGTAGATAAAGATTTGGGTTCAAGTCTTTCCTTTGACACATACTGGCTGTGTAACCCTAGGCAAGTCACTTAAACCCTTAGTGTTCTGGGTAACTCTCCGAGACTATAAGCTGATGACTTACAAGGGTAGAGGAAGTGTCTTCACCCCGGAATTCCTTCTACTGATGAAATAATGGGTCCAGTCCCTTTACCTCTGGAGCATTTACCATCAAAAGATTCAAAGTACTCAAATGAGTAGAACATCTGAAAGATGCCCAGGGAAAAAGTTTTACCACCTTGATTTTGTAGTTATGGAAACTGAGGCAGTAGGCACAAACCAGAGAAGAGACCTAGACCAATCTTCATTAGGTGATACTGAAAAATCAAACCTCCAATGTCAAGGTTCAAAGGGGTCCATTGCTAGGAAAGGGTCAAAAGAATGTTCAACAAGAGGGCAGATGGATAAATGGTGAAGGGTGGGCACAGGGAAATTAGGGAGGAGAAGTAGGTGGTATAAGTGACCCAATATGGCATTTTGCCCCAGGGTGGCTTTGAAGGATCCAAGCTTTATCAGTTGTTTTAAATTAAGCAATTATTCAATGCCTTTACAACCAGAGCTTTCTCTCAGTTGCTGGCAAGGATAATGTCTCTCCCTTGATCCTTGGGAGACATGACAATGACCAATCATAGTCATCAGGACTATCTAGCTAGAGGTGACTCAGTGTTTCAGATATTAACAGTTCCTAGAAGTGTAAGATTTTAGAACAGGAAGGAACCTCGGAGATCACTAAATCTAATTCTCCTAATTTACAGATGAGAAAATACTAATTTTACAGATGCAGACAGATTAACAGCTGGGCAAGGTCATCTAGCTTATTGATGTCTGAGTTGGAAGAGGAACTTGAGTCTCCTGAGCTTCAGCCTTTAAAAAAAAAAAACCATTCACCCTATAGAGCAAAGGAGAAGAAATGTTCATTGATCTCCATTTTCAAAACCTGCCTTTTTAATTTGAATGTTAAAAGGGCTACTGGAACCTGGGAATGCAAGCAGTTTTTACTAGCAGGGACGTTGTCAGTCACAAACTTTGAGGATGAAGGTATTGGACGATGCAGTACCATGGTGTCAACCTCATTCTGGGAGGCAGTGGACAGAGCACTGTCCTTGGAGCAGGGTCCAAGTCTTGGCTCTGATACTTATTAGTTACTTTACCATGGGCAAATCTCTGAGCCTCAGTTTCCTCATCTGTAAAACTGAGATAACACTCATATTTCTTACCTCTTAGGGTTGTCATGTCTTCTATAAAATGAACATTTTTTGTGGGTTGAGGGGGTGGACTTGTGGTTTTAAGGGTTTTAGGACCTCCCAGTGAGAAAATTCTCTCTATCAAGGTATATTAGCACCTACTTGACAACTTATAGTCTTAGAGAGTTGCTGTGGGGTCCCAACTGGGAAAAAGCCCTAAAATATAGTAATAAGTAAAGAGCCATAAAAACTTAGAAAAGTCATAAAAGCCATAAAAACTGTGAAATGTGGAAGTCCAGACATGGTGACCTGTTTACAAATGATAATTTAGATACTAAATCATAACTTAGACACTGAATTGAAACTTCAGATACTATGACCTAAGAAAACCAAAACAAAATATTGTGACTATGAAATGATCAACACACAACCTTATGTTTGGGCATAACATTGGATAAACTCCCAAACTCATTACTAAGCAGACAAGCAAAAATATTCACCAATCTGTGGTGATGCACTCTCCAATGCCTCCTTCCTTTGTCTGTTTTCTATAGTTACTACAGGGATTTTGGGGGTCAGGAATGGGAACGCATTGACTGGTCACCACCCTAGACTGAGGATGATTAATATCTTGGCAAGGATCCATCATACTCCTCCAAATGTAAGTAACCCAAATTTATTGAATTACTACCTATAATCACTATGAAGATACTTGGCCTCTTTCTTTGGTATTAAAAAGAACGCCCCACAATGGTGGGGGAGGAATGGGGTTCCCCAGCCAGGGGAGTTTCAGACCTTACAGTTGCCCAATATCCTGAGGGTTTAAGCAACTTGTCCCATCTCACAGAGGTGGTGTGTATCAGAGGTGGCATTTGAACTCAGGTCTTCTTGATTCAAAGGCTAGCTACCTGGACATCATGCATACCGTCATTCAACTGAGTTGATATACTGAGATAATAATGTAAATTATTATCACCATCAGACTATAAATTGAAACTATAGTTCACATTGATTATAAGAATAAAAATGACCAAATGTCCGATATTCTTGGGACATGCCGTTGGCAGAATTTGTGCCTTTTACCTTCAGATGGACGTCATCCATTAATGCCAACAGGAATGTGTAGAGATTGCCGAGAAATAGAGCAAAGATGCGTCCCAGCTGCCACTTCAGCCCAATTCGAGGGTGATAATTCTCCAAGGCAGCGATGGTTTCAAACAGTGGTGGACAAAACATCCCAAGCAGGGACATTACAATTTCAACCTGCCAAACGGAGGAAGCCAATCAATGATTATTTTTTTAAAAACTCACTCTTAATCACTGATGGTACAATCATAATGCCAATATCCCAAGCGTAGACCTCCATTTTATTTTCATTTAGTTCACCAATGTTTTAACTTATGATGATAATATCAAATCCAGCTCCTTGCCCTATCAGTTCCTGGAGATACCGTAAGATGGTGGCTCAGATCATAGATGGGACGTTGGGAAATGAGAAATTCCTATTGCCCATGATTGAGTGTGATGGCTTCAGGCCTTCTTGACCTCTATCTTCTCTGACCTCCTATAGGATTTGTCTGTACTACAGGACTTGTCAGATGATTATATTTGATTATGAATTATCCTCTCCAGGAAGGGCTTATGTTTGTTACTCCTCTCACCCTAGAAAGATGACTATTTTATCCTTCCTAGAATCACCCCAGTAGTCAACTCTGATGCCTCTCCAGTTTGCTAATAATGCAGAATGAGGCAATGGTCATCACCACTGTATCCAGATGAATTACCCCTGCTCGGTCCCTCTACTGCTGCTAGCTGTGGTGTTTCATTTGGGAAATGACATCATGAGTTGCTTGGGTAGCCAACTTATGCTGACTTTGCAACTTTTTTTTTGAGGGGGAGGGGAGGAAATTGGAGTCAAGTGACTTGCTCAGGGTCACACAGCTAGTAAATGTCAAGTGTCTGAGACTGATATTTGAACTCAGCTCCTCCTGACTCCAGGGTCAGTGCTCTATCCACTGAGTGACCTGGGTGCCCCCCTGACTCTGCAACTCTTGACATGCAAACAGGACAAGGGGGAGAAGAACACGGCCACATGAGTTTCTGCATTTCATGCTGACTGTGAGGATCAAATCTGGGGATTATTGTATCAATGACCCTCATCAGTCCAGCCTGCAGCCAAGGTGTGTAAGGACAGTCACCTTCAAGGACCTCCCTGAGAATAGGATTTGAGAAACTTTGCTAGGACACAGTTTGTGCTACTTGGTTTCAAAATGGGTTAGAAGTGAATCTCTACTTTCAGGTTATCCCTTTCTCTACCTCATTTCCATTTGTTTTCCCTTGGCTTTTAGGACTGACCCAAATTTAATTTACTTTCTCGCTTTGTTGTTAAATTGTCCATGTTGTTTTTCTTTTCTTGGCTTATCTTTCCCCTTTTGGTTTTAATCCCTTCCCTTTCTAGGCCTGTCCTTATATACATCTCCTTGAAGTTAATTTATTTGGGACCCTGGCAGATTTCTCTATAAGGACAGAGGATGGAGAAATCCATTCAGGGATTAATTTAGTCTTTTGGCAGGCCTTTATACACAATGTATTATGGGCAAAGTAGAGTCAGTATAGTATCATGGTCAGAGTGCCAGATTTTGGATGAGAAAGACCTGAGTTTATATCCCACTTGTGACACTTTCTATCTGGAACCATGGCTAACTCACTCATTTTCTTATTGCCTCAGAAAGCTCTCTGAAACTTTGTCATCAGAGTAGGTAGAATTCCTATACTAAAAAAAATCATGCTATGTTAAGTATAAAATTAAAAGCTTGCTAATCACTTGGGTACTTTGATCCACTTAATAGAGAAAGCCCAGGACTCTGAACACAAGAGCCTTGGGAATAGCCAGGCTTCCAGCCCAGTGCCCTCTACCATCATCCTGAGAAGTGGAGATGCAGTGTGAGAAGCAATTCATTTGGACTCCTACTCTATTTCAATCAGTATCAATCAATTTGATATAATTCCGTGGGGGTAGTGATTATAAATTCTGTATATTAGACCTCAGAACTATGGGCTGAAGATTGTAAGATCACTTTCCTAACCATAGGAACCTGACTAAAGGCCCTCCACCTTTGGTTTTCCTTGTCATGGTGACCAAGCCCAGTGTGGCCGAGGTGACTCAACTGCACAGGAAGTCCTCTAATTTACTTTTGTACCTCCAGACTATTCTTTCTTGTCCAACACGAGCAGGTGACCATCTTATGACCATTTAATCATGGAGATGCCCCATGCTTCACCCAACCTATAACCTCCCATGCTAATCTGCCATTTTTGGCCCTCAAGAGCAAGGTCTATCGCCCTATGGGGTCCTGTATTTTGCTAAGCCTCTTTTGCATCTTTGGGTATCAGACCCTGGAAGATGGGGGCATCTCAGATCGTAGGGAAGATCTCAGGTCCACTTCATGAGCGAGGACCCATGGACCCTTTAATAAGATGCGATTGGCTCAGAGCTCTACCTCACTCTCTTTTATTGTAGTTTAGACAATTTTAGTTCTCATGGCATCCTGGAAATCCTGGACATAACATCCTGCTCCTACAGGGGCTGCAGACCCTGCTACTGAAGACCCAGAAAGCAAAGTTTTTGCCACCAAAGGCTTTGTCCTATCAAACGGTTAAACATCAGAAACTATTATCATTTTATCAATAGAAATGACATTAAAGAAGGCATGACCATTGGCTTTGCTGTTGCACCCTAAGGATCATGGGTCTTTTCTAACTAGCTTGTAATTGAAACCTTCCATGGGTTGTCTCCCCCATTAGAATGGGAGTGCCTTGAGAGCACAATTGTCCCATTTTTCTATTTGTATCCTCAGGAG